>NC_142613.1:18701287-18852803 GCF_059453375.1 Lepisosteus platostomus
ACAGGCCCTGGGAAAAAAACAACTTGAGAAAAGAAAGTAAATGCTTTTTTTATATTTCTTTCTAGTGTGTGAACTTTAGACAGTTTTAAATCTGATGTTTCAGACTTAATACTCAAGGGCTAACCTTGAATTCAACCCCTCAACCTCGCCTGTGCTGTCTGTATTTTCCAGGATAATTCAAGATGTTTAAGAGCACATCCATTAACATGGAAAACATTTCTGGCTTAACTGTATGTGATATCTTGAATGATGAAATCTGAGGTTCTGATAATTTTTTTGCACAGTCTGTCAGAACAGATGCAGAGTTACAATGGCTTAGTTGCTCATCTGTTGGGTCAATGTATTTTGGCTCTCAGTTATGACAAAATCATTGTCTTTTTCAAAAGATTTGGATGCATTTAAGCCATTAAGAATAGAGACCCTTTTCCCTTTACCAAATATGAATATTTTTATCTGTAAATGAGAAGCTGAAGCCAAAGAATATAAGTTTATATTTCTTCATATTTTGAAGTCTTTATTTTATGTGTTTAGTGTCTGGAATGTTCATAATATGTTTACTTTTTAAAATGAAAATTGCAGACCAAAGACGTTTATACAAGGATTTCCCATAGGTTTTAGCTATGATAGCAAAACCAATATGAAACACTATGTATAAAGAATTCTTTACAGTATATTAAAAACCAATGCACCATTGTGACAGGTTCTCAATAAATGGAGTTCAAGGTCTTACTTAGAAGAAACTTTCTACATTTTTCTAAATTTAATATTCTGTCCTTATTTGCTTGACTTCATATTGAGGTTTCTAGGTTGATATTCATGAATATAACTATGTATACCCTTGTATTGCATTGCCCCTTAAAGACAAATTCATAAATCACCTATAGCCAGACTTCAGAATATGAAAAAAGTAATTAAAAACATAATATCTTAGACTTACTTAAGTAGCTACTTTGTAAATAATGATATAATAATGTTATAGTTTTCTTGAAAATATCCTTAAGTTGTAAGATGTTTTGTTTAAAGAGAGCAGAGCTACTGAGTGAGAATCAAATAGGTTTTTGTATCTTGGAATTGGTGTGATACCAGGTTTTCTGGGTTCTGCTCAACTCTCTGTGGAGACCCCCAGGAATCTTTGAAAGCTAAACCTTGTAAAGAATCTCGTCATTAAGTCAGTAAGCAACCTGACGAGTTAGCAAAATACTTTGAAACTCCATTATCTTGATTGCTTAGCAGAAAAAAGTGGCCTAAACTCACTTTGCTAAATTAACACCTATTAAGACAATACAAAAAATACAAAATACAAAAAATATACTAATTTATTAATTACTAAAACTAACAAATGGGTACACGTTTTTTTGTTACATTATTTTGTATTTTCATTTTCACAATATGGTTTGGAAAAGTAAAACAATCTAAAAGTTTTATGAATATAGACCTTATTGTGATTAATATTTCCGAATTCTTTGCTATCCAGTAGTATCTTGATTTGCAGTGTGCTGCTGACAGGATTTCTTTCTGCCTAATTTGTTCATGTTTTATCATCTTACTCAAGGCTTCCTACTTTGTGTAGCTATTGTGCTGTAGGTCTGTATCCTGTTTACTTCAAGAGAGTTATGACAATGTACATGTATGAAGACCACATATCAGTTATGTAACCAATTACGATGAGGAGCTTTTTACAACTATTATGATGCTTTTGATTTTACAAGTATGTTACTGATAAAACATAAAGTTAAACATGAAATACAAATATTTGGCAGCTGATAAGAGGTCTTAACTGCACCTGTTAAGTTTATTCCTTCTTTTATCCCTCTCCTGTGGAACTGTCTACCAACAGATATCAGAACTACACCCCAACTACCTTCCCACAACCATGGAGGTGTTACTTTCAACACCTGTGATCATCTCTCTCCCCTGCATTTAATCTCATTCTTTATGTCCACTTTTGCAATGCCCCATTTTCAGTAAATTTCTAAATGAGTTGTCAAGCTGTATTCAAGTCCCAATTCCCAAAAGCCAAGTCTCCTGTTACTCTTGTACAATGTCAATTGTGAAGCCTTCATGTCATATGTTCATCAATAACAATAACAAGGTGGCTTTATTTTCAGAACAAATGTGCAGTGGTCAAAGACCAGCTATAAATTGCTTTACATTTCCTATTAAATATCTAATAAATATATCAAATAGATTAATCTCTGAAATCTAGTAAATAGAAAGAAAAGTTAGAATAAAAGACTGAAGCCAAAAAGACATTGAAAGATGGCTATAGCCACCAGGATAGGACATAAAATCCTGAAAAAAAAACACTGGACTGCTCAAGAAAAAATGAAAAACAGCACAAAAGATGTGCAGTCACAGTATAGGATCTTTGTTTCTGACTATTATTTAACTGCAGCTTCATGACTGGCAGTGTTTGAATTAGTGAACCTTCTGTTCTATTGCATTTCTTCAGTTGAACTGTTCAATGTGCATTTCATTTTTATAAAGTCTTAACTCCTGAGTCCCAGCAGCCAAATCTCAAATCACTTCTTTCAAATTTCAAATCTTAGAAAGAAGTCAAGTTCAATTCTCAAGTTACATGTGAACAGCTCTGCTGAGGCTAACCTGTATTTGGAATCTCTAGCCCCTCTTATTAGCTGTAGTACTTGTTCTGTGTTTGGAATGTTGATATTGCTGTATATTACTGTCTTTATTGTACTTTATGCACTTTTGTTTGTGATGTTAAATTATATGTTCCAATTGACACATTGTAATTACCACTGTACTTAATGCTATATGTTCCTCTATGTTATGTTACCTTTATACAGATATATTCTAAGTTTGGGATTTATTGTTACTATATTATGATCTATTACGTCCACTTATTGCATTGATTGTATGCAGTTGTAAATCATCCTGGCAAAGGGAATATGCTAAGTTAAAATAAAGTGGTGATTGGATAATGTGTAACAATGTCCTAGTCTTTAATCATAGAAATGAGTGCATTCATTAATCTTCTGCTTCTTTTTCTTTTCTAGGCTTGGAATCTTGAAAACGTGGCAAGAGATAGACATAATCGGCACAGTTTCAGTATTTCTAATCATGGCTTCTCCTAACCAACGGGCACCAGACCCATGATGTTGAGTTTGAGTGCTACAGACTGCCATCTTCCCCTCAGACCATCTTGTAACTATGGATATTACTCCCCCTATGTCAAAGACAGGCAGCTTTTTTTGTTCTCCAAGAGACCAAGCGTGCTGCTTATTTTGACCATGAGCAGGACAGAGTGGACAGCAGCTGTTAAAAACAGAGAAAGATGAAATTTCCTTTCTTTTAGTGTCTGTCAACGAGCAACTGAATAGAAAGGAGAGGAAAAATATCTAAAATCAAATATTCTAGCCAGGAAAAGGGAGAGAACTTTTGTAAATGAACTAATTAAGACTCTGGTATGGGGTCGGATCCACCGTGATTCTTACTCAATGCATACCTATAAATATTTCCTCACTCAGAATACATGACGGGGTATACCATGCTTCGTAACGGTGGTAGTTCGGGGAATGGAGGCCAGCCATGGGTACTGCGCTGGTCAAACAGGATACGGTTGACCTGGTTGAGTTTCACCTTATTCATAATCTTGGTCTTCTTCCCGTTGATTGCCCATTATTATCTTACTACCATCGATGAGGCTGAGGAGGCTGGTAAGCGAATCTTTGGGCCTCGGCCAGGCAATGAGCTCTGTGAGGTGAAGCACGTGCAGGACCTGTGTCGGATCCGCGAGTCGGTCAGCGAGGAGCTGCTGCAGCTGGAAGCCAAGCGGCAGGAATTGAATGGAGAGATTGCTAGGCTCAACCTGAAGATAGAGGCCTGCAAAAAGAGCATTGAAAATGCCAAGCAGGACCTCCTGCAGCTCACAAATGTCATCAGCCAGACAGAGCACTCTTATAAAGAGCTCATGGCCCAAAACCAGCCCAAGCTTTCTCTGCCAGTCCGCCTTCTGCCTGACAAGGATGACACTGGCTTGCCTCTGCCCAAGTCCATACGCTCGTGTAGACTCCACTCCTGTTTTGACTATTCACGCTGTCCTTTGACATCTGGCTTTCCTGTGTATGTTTATGATCCAAGTAGCTATCCCTGGGGCGAAGGCCTGGACCCTTTAGTCAAGCAAGCTTTTGCAGCATCAGCCAAAAGCAGTATATATGTTACAGATAACCCCAGCATCGCTTGTCTGTATGTGGTCCTGGTTGGGGAGTTACAGGAACCATTCTCCTTGAGTCAAGTCGATCTGGAGAAGCAGCTGCATGCATTGCCATATTGGAGGACAGATGGGCACAACCATCTACTGGTGCATCTCTCTCAAAAATCCATGACACAGAATTTCCTTTATAATGTCAGTACTGGTCGAGCAGCTGTCGCCCAGTCTACATTCCTGGAGAGTCAGTACCGATCTGGTTTTGACCTAGTCGTATCACCGTTGGTTCATGCTCTTTCAGAACCAAACTTCCTAGAGGTTCCTCCCCAGGTTCCAGTAAAGAGGAAGTTCCTCTTCAGCTTCCAGGGGGAAAAAGTGGAGTCACTGCGAAGCAGCCTTCAAGAAGGACCTCCGCGCTCATTTGAAGAGGAGATGGAAGGGGATCCTCCAGCGGATTATGATGATCGAATTATAGGCACACTTAAGGCTGTGCAAGACAGTCACTTAGACCAAGTACAGGTGGAATTTACCTGTAAGAATCGTCCTCATGCCAGTCTCCCAACTGAGTGGGCACTCTGTGGAGAGCGGGAGGAGAGGCTGGAAGTGTTAAAAGCCTCTACTTTTGCTCTGGTTATAGCACCAGGGGACAGTCAGGTGGTGGCCTCAGCTGGCTGCAATATGCGGCTCTTTGAGGCATTAGAAGTGGGCGCCATCCCAGTTGTACTCGGTGATCAGTCCAGGCTACCATACCATGAGATGATCCGCTGGAGTGAGGCAGCTCTCATAATTCCCAAGCCACGTATCACTGAGGTGCACTTCCTTCTGCGTAGCATTTCTGACAGTGACTTGCTGGCAATGCGTCGCCAAGGTCGTTTTCTCTGGGAAACCTACTTTGCTACTGCTGAGAATGTGTTTGGAACTATTCTGGCCAGCTTTCGGACTCGTATCCAGATCCCTGCTGCCCCTATCCGTGAGGAACCAGCCCAGGAAATCCCACATAAAGCGGGAAAGGCAGCAGGGACAGACCCCAATATGGCAGACAATGGTGACCTGGACCTTGGACCAGTGGAAACGGAGCCACCCTATGCCTCTCCTCGCTATCTACGCAATTTCACTTTCACGGCAGCTGATACCTACCGTGCCTGGAACCGCCCTCCAGGGCCTTTTTATCTTTTTCCCCACACCCCTTTGGACCCCCTCCTGCCCTCAGAAGCCAAATTCCTTGGCTCGGGGACAGGGTTTCGGCCTATTGGAGGAGGTGCAGGTGGCTCTGGAAAAGAGTTTCAGGCAGCTCTGGGCGGTAATGTGCCACGGGAGCAGTTTACTGTGGTCATGCTGACCTACGAGAGGGAGGAGGTGCTGATGAACTCTCTTGAGAGGCTTAATGGACTGCCTTATCTCAATAAGGTCGTGGTGGTTTGGAACTCTCCCAAACTACCATCTGATGATCTCCTCTGGCCTGATATTGGAGTCCCGATTGTGGTAAGTTTTAGGGGAGCCCACATTAAATAAAATGGCTGTGTTAGCACTTCCCACTTAAGGTTTTCAGATGTTTGTTGTTGCATTCCAGATCAAATTTACTCTCATATTTACAATCTTTTCTAATATGTTTGTGTCTGTGGTGAAATTGTAAGCACATTAAGCGAGTGGTTAATGAGGGAAGGCAATTCTAGGACACTAGAATAGTCCTGTGATTAGTACTTAAGCTATGTGTTTGGATTCTTTAAAATTAGGAAGTTGCGTGAAAGCAGGATTGAAAGAACACAAAAGTAGTTCATCTGAGGGCAGACAACAGCTGTGTTGCATTTTTTGAGGTACGCAAATAAAACTGAAAAGGCAGTTTCAGTTTCAAATGTTCAATCTTTAGTAGTTTTGTTGTTAAAATCCATTAATTAGGGCATTGCTTAGATTTTACCACCCTAATTTGAGATTAAATCAAAGTTTCAGTCATTAAAATTCATGTTCTCAGATCTTTAAGCCACATTTTAAATGTAGCTAGATGTCTTGATTTAGCCTTATCAAGTCACTAATCAGTTCTGTGAGAGGTTATGTTACATAGCCTATATGCCCAGAAAGTTTCTAATCTCTGCTGATCTTTTTCCGTTTTAAAATTTACAGGGGGTGAATTGACATTATCCCTGTACCAAGTGTAATATTTAAGAACTGTTCTTTTTTTAGAATATTGTTTCATTAGCCAGTTGTCTGGAATTTCAGCATATGGGCTTCTTCATAACCTAGATTGTTTATTAAAGTAGTGTTTGAAAAAATGAATTCCCCACCTGTGTTTGGACATTATTAAATTGGTAACCTTTTAAAGATTTGTTTTAAAAAGCTGTAGTCAAGTAATTATTTAAAAAAGCGTGGAACAACTAAACAGTTTTGTTTGCTGAATTTCTTGGCAGCAGTGTGCCTGAAGCAGAACATTTTATGTAATAAGAACTGAACAAGGAAAACAGTCAAAAAAATCTAAAAATAGTTCAGTAAAGTCTTGAATAAGTAATTAAGAGCTCAGTTGGAAAGAAAGCCAAAAGATGTGGGAGTCCTCTGTGGCCATAGTTGATAAGATTGCAGAAATGTTTTGTGGCCCCAAGATCCTGTTCACTGCATTTTTTCATCAACAAATGACATCTTGTGATCCAAACGTCTTGTGATCTGTTTCTTCTATCTTGTGAATGTCATGAATTCCACATGATGCTCAATTTGTATGTCAAAGCATATACAGTGTTGGCGAAACTATGTAAGCAGGTAATCCTCTGTTTTGTGGATGCATTCGCTATTTCAAACTGTATATAATGTGCATTATTTAATTCATCCATTAAGGATATTATTTTCTGGCTGATGGGCAAATTTAATTGTAAAACCTGAAAGTCTGTCACCAGCTTTCCAGTAAATGGAGGGTAGTATGCTGTACTCTTTTATCTGCTGCTGTGAATCACCATCTTGAAACACCAGCAAAAGTACTCATGAGAGAGCTTTTTAAAACTTCAGTCAGTAATAAAAAGCACCTATGTAGTTATGTAGCACCTTGTGGTGATGTGCTTACTGACTACACCCCTTTTGTCACATTTTATGTAACAGTAAAGATGCATTCAAGTTATTTGTCTACACTGCTTTTATATTGAAAATTGAAAATTGATCATCAGTGCTTGGATAAGTTGACAAAAAAGTTAAATAATTTGGGAGGCAGTTCCTGTCCTACCTCTGTTCACTACTTTCTTATTGCGTGTTGAGCCTTCCTGGTCTCAGAACAACCTTCTTCTCTTTCCTGCTTTAGTGAGTGATTGCATCTTAGAATATTTTGACCAGTGCAACAAAAACAAATGTATATATTAGATGTATGTACAAATTTGCACCATAAAATAAAGCTGTTCAGTTATAGAAAGTAATTGGAAGATTTTATTAATTTTGTGGACAAGAACGTAGTGTTTATCACAACTGTTTGTTGCTTCTGTACAAACAACCAAGGGAACAGAAGACACCCAACATTTTATGGAATTCTTTGCCTGTTATTTGAAAGTGAGAACACTCAATAGCTCCAGTGTCAGACTGAGATATTTGTATGTTGGAATTAATCTTAATGAGCAGTGAAGAGCAGTGATAAAATTATGTTAATGTCACGTGGAAAGAAAAACAAGGCAAAAAAGTATTAATTATGAAAAAGTTTCCCTAGATTTACATTTACAAGTTGGGACTTGCAACAATATCTGTCATTAATATTTCAAATCATTTGGTTGTGAACTGATTTTCACGTTAAATCTGTTCATTGTAAAATTGGCAATATGCTAGCAATTCTATGACAAATTTAGAGTTTTAAGTGGGTTCACCAGGTTTGCAGGTGACCTTTAGCTACCCGTAGATAAATGAGGATATTAAATAATAGATACAAGATCTCCCGTACATAGCAAGCATTACTTGCTTCTATGAATCTTTGCAGGTTTTGAAAGTGTCTATCTCAATGTGTTAAACAATAAGTATAGCAATTTGTCAGTTGACAGTTACTGCTAAATTTGAATTTGTCTGAAATATTGTATGTTTTTGAGAGGTTCATACAGTTTTCCTCTTGCCTCTGCTTCTATCCCAAGGTTGTACAGACAGAGAAAAACAGTCTTAACAACCGCTTCCTGCCATGGGACTCAATAGAGACAGAGGCCATCTTGTCCATTGACGACGATGCCCATCTCCGCCATGATGAAATCATGTTTGGTTTTCGGTTTGTGTTTTTCAATTGTTAAACACATGGAACACAAATGGCATTTTATTGTATTCTCCAATAAATCTCACATTATGAGGATTAAGGTACGAAGAAGGAGATGGTCAGATATTTAAAATGGGACAAACGATAAATCTTATCAAAAGTGTAAAGCGTAGTATGAATGATAATGTGAGAATTATGGGAATTTGTAAAGGACTAACTAAAGAAAAAGTAGTTATTTGACTTTGGATATATGCTACAGTTGATGATAATTTGGAGATATAATCATTATTTTATGTAGTACCTTTTAAAAGTGTCTTCTCAAAGCGCTTTACAGAACATAAAGAATACACAGAGAGAAAGATAATAGATGGGGGTTTGAAATACAGAAGCAAAGACAAAGGACTAGTTAAATAAAAGCTCTTCTAAAAAATAATGTTTTGATTCTAGATTTGAAAGAGCTCAAGGAAGGTGACTTTCTGATATCCTTACGAATGGAATTCCAGACCTTAGGGACATAGCAAGAGAAGGCCCTGTTACCCACAGAGTGTAGATGGGCTTGGGGGAAAGATAGGAGACCAGAATTAGATTAACTAAGATTGCGAGGTGGGGAGTAGGACAGTAGTAACTCAGACAGGTACTGAGATGCCTAGCCATGCAGAGCCTTACAGGTGACACAAAACCTGACAGGAAGCCAGTGCAAGGACCCCAGGACAGGAGTGATATGATCACTTACACTAGACCTGGTCAGGATTCTGGCTGCTGAATTCTGGACATGCTATAATTTTTTCAATGTGGATTTAGATACTCCAGCGAGTAGGGAGTTACAGTAATCAATATGAGAGAAAATGAAAGTATTGACTAACTTTTCAGCAAAAGATAGTGAGAACATAGGAAAAAGTATGGTGATATTTCTAAGGAGGAAGAATGATATTTTGACAATATGTTGCGCATGTGGGGGCAAAGGTCAAGTCTGGATCCAGTATCACCCCCAAGTTCTTTAATTTAGATTGAAACTCAAGTACAGTATTATCCACAGATAGGGTTTCTGCATAGCCTTTACATAGATAATGGGTTGTGCCAAGAAGCAATTTAAATGAACTAAATTTTGAGTTATCCATTTAATTGCAGAGATGCAATTAGAGAGAGCACAGACAGCCACATCAGTGTCAGGTTTAGTATGGATGTAGATTTGAGTATTATCAGTGTAGAAGTGATCATTTAGACATGTAATCTTGATAGCTGACCAAGCGGGAACATGTAAATGTTAAAAAGTAGGGGGCCCAGTATTGAGCTCTGAGGAACAGACTTAAGTCCAATTTCAGATCTAAAACTGCCAAGACAAATAAAGTGACAGGAATCATTAAGTTAAGAATTGAACCATTTAAGAGCAGTGTCAGAAACTCCAAGCACAGTTTCAAGATGAGATGGTAAGTTATTGTGTTTAACAGGGTCAAAAACAGCACTGAAGTCAAGAAGAATAAGGATAGAAAGAGAACCAGAATCAAAAGTCATAAGATGATCATTAGTGCCTTTAGCCAGGGCAGTTTCTGTCCTGTGAAGTAGTCGTGCACTGGATTTAAGGGGTTTGAAAAGGTATTTTGCAATGAGGTGGTTATTAAACAGAATTCTAACAGCTCATTCTTGAATTTTTGCAAGAAAAGGTAAGTTGGAAATGGGGTGAAATTTGTTTAGATTGTCCAGAGCCGTGTTTGGCTTTTTTGGAACTGGGATAATGGCAGCAGTTTTGAAGGCCATTGGTATGACACCAGGACTCAAGGACTCATTTATTATATTGAGAATAATAGGGTAGAGAGTAGTGAAACAGGATTGAAATAAAGCAGTGGGAATGGGATCTAATAGACTCGTAGTGGATTTCATATGCGAAACCAGTTTACTGAGGCGTGCTGAGTCAAGTAGAGAGAAATTAGAGCAAAGGGGAGCAGTAAAACTCCCCTAGACAAGTAGGGGGGAGATAAAGGGATAACATGCATTGTAGAAAGAATGTGATGCTGGATGTTGTCGATCTAGGGGCTAAAGAACTCTTAAGAAGGTGTTGCAAAGTTGTGAGGCAGGTAATGTGGTAGGGCAGTTTGGCTTTAGCAGTCTGTTGATGGTGGAGAAAAGGTGTCTAGGGTTGTTATGGTTGTTCTCTATGATGAGGGAGAAGTAGCTGGACTATTTCTCTACTCTATAGCATCATTGTACTCAGACAACTTTGTTCACTGTTTCAGACAGTAAGAAGTTATATTACACTGATGATGTGTAACACTACAGTTTTGTTACAATTAATCCACAAATCTGCAGAATTATTTTTCATATGTTTTGTGTTCCTGAAGTAGTGCTTATACATGAAAAGGGTGAAAATAACTGAACCAGGTAATTCTAGATGAATAAGTGTTATTTCTCTTCAGCACTTTGTATATACTGTGTATAAGGTTCTAGAAACCATAAGTGTTCTAAATGCTCAAAGGCATAGAAAAATGTAATCTCAATGACCTCTTTAGAATCAATTGGTCAAACTTGAACCAGAGGATGTAAGTGGAAATTGCATGTTAGCAAGAAAAGGAGGTTCTGAGAACAGGAAGTACTTCTTTATACAGAGGATTATGGGAGTATGGAACAATACCACCCATACATCTTGTTTAGGATGGCACCTAGACTTTGTTCACAAAATGGCTGGTTGATATCCTCGAATCCATTAGCTATTAGGAACCGAACAGGATAGATGGGCCCAATGGCCTCTAACTTGTCTTTTACCTTTGTTAAAAGCATTGACTGACTTAACAAAATATAAGAAACTATTGAATATGATTTACAGTAAAATGATTTCTGATCACATAAATATAAAGTTTATTTTACAAAGAAGAAAGATCCCAAAACTTGCAGAAATAAGACTAAAGTCTTGTGTGACGAAGAAATATACACTTTGATTGGCATGCAGATAAAGACTGGACTGTATTTTCCTTTAAAATTTTGTTGAAATCTCCATCTCCCAAAACTGACTTAGGGAAGTACTATTTCAACCAGCTATATTCTTTAAAAATGTGCGGAAGTGCCTTGGGGTTTATCCTGTCTTTCCATCTGTGAATCCTGGGTCAGATATGTCTTGAGGGCCAGGAATTTGAGGTATTTCATTACTACAGAGTCCTACAGAGAATACCATCTTGCACACCTGGACTGCCCACATGATTAGAGCTCTGGGTAGACCTCCTCCTGAGGAGCAGGGAGCAGCCAAGTAGGAATTTATTCATCTCAATTACAAAAAACACTAGCCCTGTAAATAGCTTTTCATCCCTTTTGTTAACAGTGCTCCCTTCATTTGGCATGTCACTGGTATAATTCCACATAAACACAGCTGGTCTAAACTAAACTTATAGATAATAGCTAAACATGGAAATGTAGAGAAAGTGTGAATTTCTGGACAGGAAAATTACAATCTGCCGACCTTGCTTTTAATCTCCCTTGTAGGCACGTTATTAATGAGCGATTTTGCTAGTCTATATTTATAGCGAGCCAATATTCCAGGCCACTCAAGATGATGTATTGCTTGAAGAAGTCCTGTTTATCACACATATTACATATTAATATGTACACTCAGTTTTGTTCTAAATTATTTTCCATTTTATTGTAAATAGACTATAAATTGTTATTTTATTATAAGCTTATTTATCACATGTTGTGCTAATATCAGTTGGATATCCAGAGTGGAAACTTTACTCCATTCAGTTTCTAGGTCAGTAGTTTAATTCTGCATGCCTCTTGGTATTATCAGAAGTTTTGACTTGCTATTAAAATGATCAGTGTCAATACTGCATAAATAACTGTTTCCTACAAAAAAAAGCATGCTGCTTTTTGGACATTGAAACAATATTTGCTGACTGTCTCAAAAATTCATTTAAAAACAAACCTGGCATACTGAAATATTTGAATTGCAGCCACGACATGTGGAAAACTGTTTTCTAAACACTTAATACACTATGGGACGTTTCTATTATAATGTAAAAACTATTATTAATTTGCTAGTACTGACTGCATTACAAATTCTTGCAGTGGTCAGCTGATGTTTGTTCATTTATTGTTTTGTTAATTAATTTACAACAAAAATGCATACTGTATTTTGTGGTTGAATACGTTATTTTACAAACTTTCTTCCAACCATTCAGAGATTATTCAGAATGGTGTGTTGTACTTAAAGAAGTAGCTTTCATAGTATACGTCTTCTTCCAAGGAACATATATCACTTTGTTGGCGGTGGGATTGTTGCTCAATTAATATTTTTTTTCCCAAGTTAGGATACTGTTTTAGCTCAAGTGGTTTAAACTGCAACCTTGATCAGAAGCCATACTATCACATGACATGCAGTCATCTACAGCTTTGTGTCATAGAATTTAAAATGTGAACGTCATTAATTTAGGCTACAGATGAAATAATATAAACTATTGGACCCTGGCAAAGCTCTATTCATTAATATAAAAGACGAAAAAATAATGTCTTAAATTTCAGGTGCTGCAGAAAGCTGCTTACTGAATATGGATGACACTGGTGTGTTCCTGCACAGTTTTCCTTTGATTTTTCCAAACTGTTTTTAGCTTGCAGAACGTTTAATGACCTTGGGCAGAAGTATCTCTGTGAACTGTCATCTCCTTAACTATCAGCTCTCACACTGCATTCCACTTACACCAGGCTGTTTCACAATATAGGAGATAAAACCCCCACTAAGTAAAACATGCCTTAGGTTAGGACTAAACAGCAGGGAAGTATTGAATCGTTAAAATCTAACTTGATTTTCTTGAAAATGCATTGAAGATGTACTGTATTATGGAAAACGATCTGAATTATTTTCTTACTGATCCAACACTTACGAGTTGCATTTTCCACATAAAGTACTTGATTTCTGCCTTCAAATTTTTTCCAACCAATTTGTGTGAGGGACACTTGTAGCTTTGCCAAAGTTATCGTTGTCTTTTTAGAGGTGAAATAAATATAATTTGATTCATATAGAAACTTCTATAGTTATTGTCATCCAATCATCCAAAATAAACTTCAAGATTACACCTCAGTTTTTAAATCTACTTTAAAGGTAGGCTTCATCAAACTGTGTTCGGTATGATGGAGATTTAATTGTGTGGTATTTTACTTTTTGTGCTGATTAAGTATATTTTATAAAATGTTGATACCATTCACATCAGTGGAACTCAGGATCTTTATTTTGGGTTTGTTCTGAAATAGAAAGGCATTACTTTTAGGCCAATCTATACAATCACAAATAAAGTCTTGGTGCTAGTCCATATTCAGATCTCACATGACTTTAGGTAAGGTGCAGACTGTGTGTTTTAAATACTCAATGTAACTGTTTAGTTTTATTCTTTGGAATTGCACAGCATATTTTTTCAGGCTGTGAGTTACATTTCAAATTTCTCAGGTGTTTGCCAGGCATACCTTGACATCGTATTAATTTTAAGAGGGTAACATTGTTATAATGATAAAATGATCCATCTTCTTTATGTGATTGTGGGGCCAGTGCAAGGGGTAAATGTATAGGAGCAAAATACCCATTTCACAATAGACTACAAGAGTTCAGTTATTGTAGTTTCTAAGATGCAAGTACTTGCATTTCAAGTTCACTGATTCTTGTTGAAAATCAAAAATTGTCTGCTGTTTACTAAGGAATCTTAAGAGTAAAAACGAGAAGTCGGAATCTTCAGACGCTTTGTTAATGGGTTGAGCTCCTGAGATTAAAATGCCCTACCATTCCTCAGAGAGCCTGTCCTTAGTACCGTCTCTTCTCGCACAGAATTCTGTTGTGTGTGTAGTTTATTTTCCAATATATAAGAAAAAACATTAAGGGAAAATGTATTTCTAAGTCTAAGTAGTCCTTAGATCCAACTTATTTGGTCCTCCATTACCATATTTGAAGTAGTGTTTTTCCATGTGCCTTTGCATATGTGAATTTTATTTAATTTAGTTGCAAAGGAACAAAGTTTAAAGAAATTCACTGTCTGGAATTGAATTAACTGGGAGGTTCAGTAAGGTATAGAGCAAAGCACTGTACTGGAAATAGTTATGTAAGCAAGGAAAACATGGTTCTGTTATAAACCATTAACAGCTTTTGTGTAAAACATATTTTTGTTATGAAATTTCCATCACAGGAAACTGTTTACATATTTCAAACTCTGGAGGCTGTTTTGACAGCCAGTGACATTGTAGCATGTCAGTGTTATAATAATGTCTTCCATTTATATTCTGCGTCTCATACCAAAGGATACCAAGATGCTTTTTACTTATAGGAGGGGACCACACACTCCAATAATGCTCTTAGCCTTCTTTAGAACCCTCTGTTCGTAGTGGGCACTGAGGTTTATTTGATGTGCCCTAATGATTTTTCTGGTTATCTTCACTAATTTTCCTAACCAGTTACTATTAACATTAGTGATGTTGCTAAACCAATAAGTGAGTCCAGGCCCTGAAGAAGCAAAGCAGCCCCACACCATTATACTCCCTCCACCATGCTTCACACTTGAGATTAAGTTTTGGTGTTGGTATGCAGTGTTTTGTTTTCTCCAAACATAACTCTGTATACACTTACCAAAAAGTTAAACTTTTGTCTCATCTGTCCACAGAACATTGTTCCAGTAATGCTGTGGAACATCCAGGTGGTCAAACTTAAGACGTCCAACAATGGGTTTTTTTGGAGAGCAGTGGTTTCCTCCGTGGTATCCTCCCATGAACACCACTCTTGTTCAGTGTTTTTCTTATGTTAGCTCATGAACACAGACATTATCAAGTGCAAGAGATGACTGCAGATCCTTAGCTGTCACCCTAGGGTTCTTTGTCACCTGTTTGAGGATTGCACGGCGTGTCCTTGCCCTGATCTTTGTAGGATGCCCACTCCTAGGGAGAGTAGCAACGGTGCTGAATTTCTTCCATTTGTAAATTAACTGCCTGACTGTGGACTGATGGAGCCCCAAGCCTTTAGAAATCCTTTTGTAACCCTTTCCAGTCTTATGAGCTTCAACAACTCTTCTTCTGAGGTCCTCTGAAATCTCTTTTGATCGTGCCATATTGCCCTTCATCAGAATTCTGTTGTGAAGAGCGGGTAACCAAATAGGGCAGGGCAGGCCAATCCCACACCTGAATTGATTGGAATACCTGACTCCAGTAACCCTCTTTTCAAAATGTCATTATCCTAGGTTCACATACTTTTTCCATCAATGACCTTGATTGTTTAAACCATTTGTTCACTAAAGATATGACAATGTAAAATGTTGTGTGTGTTCTTTGTTAAATAAGACGGTCTTTATTATTATGATTTAGATGAAGATCAGATCACATTTTAGGAGCCCTTCATGCAGAAATCCATATAATTCCAAAGAGTTCACAAACTTTTTATCACAACTGTAAACCTTCAGCAGTTGCTAAAATCAACTGTAAGGAATTATTTCCCCTAGTTGTTTTTTATTATCCTTTGTGGTACAATGTAAAATTCCCTGTTTGTGTTAGTCGTCTAGTATATTGTGTACAAATATAAGCAAGGATTGGTAACAGACATGCTCTGTTTTGAAACAGCTAGTAAAAACCCAGATGTTACACCCATTGACCGTGACGGGACAACATGATGATAGTGATAAAAAGATCCATTCTCCTAGTGTTATATACACCTCACTGTGAGGGCTAGCAGAATGTTAGTAGCATATCATTTTAACAGACTGAGTCAGATTTTGAGATGGCTGGCATTTTCCATTTTTTCTATTAACCATAGATTAATTGACCATATAATTGACTTGTTAACTATTACTGTAAGTAAAAAAGAAAAGGTGACAGAAGAACAAAGCTGAACAATTTATGTTCATTGCTTTGTCACATATGAGCAACACATTTCTATCTGAAAACTTTAAACGTTGCCAATATGATGTGATTGTTGGTTCGATCAACCTAGAGGCGTCACTACCTATGATGGATATTCTGTAGCTACACGGTCCTTAAATAGGCAGGAGACATGTTTTTAACTTTCATGCTACTTAAACCCTTTAACTGTGACTCATGCTACTTAAATGTCGCTGTTTCGTTAAAAAAATGCAGAATGGGAATTTTACATAATTTAAAAATATATATGTTAAAACACAAGAAACAAAGCAGTTATGAAGGATTTTATTTCCCTGCAGGCAAGATAAACTGCAGACAACCAGTTCTTGTTGAAAAATGCAATTATTTTACCTTGTTATTTAGCTTCCATTATGGATTCTTACTCGGAGTGCCTTCCCTAACTGCTGTCATTCCTCCTTAAACATTCAAGCACAATTGCTGGGGACTCACACTGTTATTAGGCTCTGCATGGTTTGTCCTGGGAACATTCTTTTAATGTAAAAAAATGGTTATGAACACAGTGCTGCATTTAGAAGGGACTGATAAAAAGAAAAGGTTTCCTGTAGGCTCTGAATATTCACTTGATTATGTATGAGGTAGTTCACGTAGGTAGCTGTCAGCATGCATAGGCTGCAAGGGAACAAGTAAAGGTTTATTCCATGCTGAAAACAGAAAAAAAAAGAATGTTTCGGCTGTGGAGCCTTCTTCGTTTGTATATATGTACTGTACTTTCTGCATGGTACCATCTTCCAGAAACTGTAGTCTAGACCCAATCACTTAATAATCACTTCTCACTGCTAGCATGGGAAGAGATACAAGAACATAAAAAATGTTGCTCAGCATTTGAGGATGAAATGTGTTTATTTGTACTATGTAAGTTAAGTCACTTTTTAGTCATTTTTTTGGGGGGGTGATTGGTGAAATGTTTTAATTGTCTCATAGAATGTACTGTAGCAGTTACATACTTGTCTTGAATAAAAAAAACAGCTTAATCATAACGCATTTATTATTTAAGTTATATATTTTTAAATATATATTAAAACTTGGTAATTGTTAAAATTATAGCAAAACATAATTAACAACACTTAATTCTAATCAATATGAACTGTGTGAAATGTAATATAAGTCAGCAACTAAAATTACTGGCATTTACATTGCATTTTTTAAACAATTTGTGTTCTCTCTAACTTTGGCTTGGATTCCATTGTGGTACATGTTTCTGCTGGTTTTCCTAGAATTGGATTGAAAATCAATTAGCAGTTTCAAACTGGAGCTATACAACAGCGAGAAAAAGTTATTTTTTGCTACCACAAAGTGGAAGATTTACAAAAGCTCAATGCAAAGTCAGTTTTTGGGTTCCTGACTAATCATTGGTGCTAGTGTCAGAAGAACGTATCAATGTCTGTAGTGAATTCTCATTCATTTTAAAAGCTTTCTGCACATAGGTCAAAGTTTACATATTTCCATGCATTTAGGAGTCTGATTTCTTCTCAAGGAGAGAATGTCTTGTATCTCTCATGAGCCACTTGTTTGTTTTACTTCAAAGTGAGTGGATTTGATACAATTGTGTAGTGTAGGAGGCATTCACTATGAAATCAAGCTTTACTGACTGCATTGAGTTAATGTTTATTTTTCTGCTCTGGATAACTACGCTTCGTGATCAAGAAGAACAAATGAAATCAGTTGTTCAGTAAAGAGGCCTGAGATATATTTTTGAGTCATTATAAGGAAGAGAAATGTGCAATGAAGTTGAACTAGGCACTAAGGCTTGTACTTGGGAATCTGTTACAGGTATTTCAGTTTTGATTGCTCTTTTGTGAAACATAGTTTCTTGTCTGGGTGCTAAAACCAAGACAGTTTACGTATGTCATGGAAAAAAAAAAAACGAACATTCTACTGAAATAAACCAGTGACCCACTATACAACATGTTATTTACTGAGCTATTTGGTTACTTTTTTCTCTTTGTGTCTCAGTGTGTGGCGTGAAGCCAGGGATCGGATTGTAGGGTTCCCAGGGAGGTATCATGCATGGGATGTGAACCACCAATCCTGGCTTTACAACTCCAACTACTCCTGTGAGCTGTCCATGGTGCTGACTGGGGCCGCCTTCTTTCACAAGGTATAGACCTATCTTGTAGAGCTGCCAAGTCGAACGCTGGGCGTCGATGGTAAATTCCAACGTTTAGTTAGGTACCTGAATGTTCACTCAGCACATGCAACTGGTCTTATCTACATGTAAAACAGAGTACAAATAATTATACATTTCTAGTTCCAGCATAGACCAGAGGCATGTTGTAAAGCACAAGATGAAAGATGTCATTCATCTTGTGCTATACAACAATATCTGTTTCCTCTGTTATTAAACACATTTACTGATGCATCTTAAAACAGGTTAAACACACAAAATGGGTTATCAGCAATGGACTGGGGAAGAAGGCTAGTGCTGTTAGAGGTTTTCACACAATCTGTTAAAGAGACCTATCACTTAAAATGATAAATACATTTTTAAAAAGGTGAAATTCTGCATTTGCTTTTGCTTATTATTTTCAATCTGTGTGTTTCTGTATTTATTAGTTACTGTTGTTGGGGAAACCCATCTTTTGATTACATTTTTTAGGGGTTTTCAGCACATTATAATCTTTATGCTTAATTGGTTAAATTGAAGTATTTTGTCTTTTCAGAATGTACTACTAATAAGCTGCCTCCCTGATCAGTAGTTAGGACACTGATGTGCAAAGTTCTGTGTAGATTATAGAAGTCACTTTCCTTGAAAACTGAGTTGTAGAGGAAGAAATTAATACAGTTATCCATGCCACTATAGCAGGGATTTTTGTTATGTAGGCTTAATAAAATAAGCACTACATGAGACAAGATGGTGTTCATTTCTGTAGACCATTTTAAAAGTACAAGAATAAGCTCATGTTCCTACAGTCATTTCAGATTTGACTGGTAGCTGTTAATCTTTTCAATAGTTTAATTTTATGCTGTGTTCCTGCGTTAGCTACTTTTTGTGGATTTTAATTGTATATACCAATGCTTGATGTTTTCTCTGAATTGAAAGTTTTTTCCATGATCATTAATTATCCTGTTGTGTTTAATGTTAATATGTTCACAGTCACACTATATTAAGAAACATTTAAACACAAATTGTATGTCCACTAATATTTCAGGCCACTTTTTTGTTCCTCCTCTGAGTCTTAAAGTTAACTTTAAGATGATTGAACTAAAAAAAGGCGGCACAAGCATTTAAAAATGTTCCAAGATCTGTTTTCTTTATTTTGTCTTCTGGGATAACTAGAAAACGTTTTAAGGAATTGAACTTAGGAATAAAGATGTTTGGAAAGCAAATAAGTTTAAGGAAGCTTGAAGTTCTTTCTGTGCTGTCTGCAGTACTATGCCTATCTATACTCCTACGTGATGCCTCAAGCAATACGAGACATGGTGGATGAGTACATCAACTGTGAGGACATTGCCATGAACTTCCTCGTCTCTCACATCACCAGAAAACCACCCATCAAGGTCAGTGAATAATATGCATTTCTTTGTGTAATGGTGCTTTATTTAAAATACCAAAGAGAAAAACCCAACAATCTTTCTATTTCTTTCTGCTGAAGGCAACACCCAAGTCTTATTTTTATGAGGAGCTGACAGTGGTGGGATGCTAGTGTTTGGAAATAATGGTCAATCCTATTTTACAAAAGCAAGGATATCTGGTCAATCTCTCCTCTACATACAGTAGACTTTGTTTTGAACTGGAGCCAGGTGAATTGAATTAAAAACACAAATGAATTATGCGTTTTTTTCAGGTGGATTGTTTAGTAAATAGCAGTGGAGTTTAGGGGCTTTTTTATGTTGATTTTTGTTGAACAATACATCCTTAGCATTGGGTGTGCACACTTTTCCTCTTTAAGACAATGCTAGATTAAAATCAGTACAGAGCCAAAGTGTACTTGAATTTGGTTTGGAGGGAACTTCGTATAGAAGGCAATAGTGCATTTATTCAGTTTTGAGGTCCGTTCTCCACTTTCTGAATTTGTTTAGAAATTCCCTGAAAGTAGATCCAGGGGTGGTCAGAGCACTCATAAAAACACCAACAACAAAAAAGATTGTGCAAAAAAGATATTTACTTAAAGTGGTCTGTGTTGAAAGCTATTTACAAAAAAAGAAATAACAAAACATTCATCTAAAGGAGAAAACTGTAGTCTTTCAAGAAAAGTTCCCACTAGCAGTTCAAACAGAATTAGTAGCACCAGGCTGTGTTCGTCACACAGGCAAGGTACAATATGCAAACCACACTGAGTCAAAGACAAAGCAACATTAGCTTGCTACACCATGAGCACCAGCTTAAATATTCTAAGGCTCCAATTGATGGATAGGAGGCCCCAATCTAATCCAAGGGAGAAACAGGCTCTGTAACCCTGACACAACATGGTGGAACAAACAGATAATGACAAGACTGTGGATCCACAATGGGTAAGACAAATACACAACAACTAATACATAAATTACCTTTTCGACAATAATTACACCAACATAAGAGTACAGAGAAAGTCAGTTTCCCATCAAACCGAACAATAGGTGAGTAAATCAACCAAAAAGATGTCTGCATGTGATGAGGGTGTGCGCTAGCTCTTCATCAAAATCAGTAATTAACTCCTATGTTTCTCTTCTAAATTTGTGTTTGTGTTTTCGAAAGCAGTTGTATTCCTAACTATACGCATTGCTGCCTCGTAACCTGATCTGGTCAGGTCTCAGCAGCTAAGCAAGGCTAGTCTTCTCAGTTCTGAAAAGGTAGACCCCCAAGGAAAACCTGTTTGCTGCTGTAAGCAGTAGTAAACTAGTAGGTTGCAGTAGGCTGATGAACCAGGATGTTCAAAACCATTGGCCCAGTATGGTAAGCAGGGACAATGCACTGTTAGAGGAGACACTCAACCAATGTCCTAGCTACTTGGTCATTAAAGCTACCATGGCGCTGTTCAAAAGGGATGCTAATTCTGATCTGGTTTTCCTGAGATTTTCCCATAATTCACTTCTCTAATGGCATACTGTGTAGTATTAGATTATTGAAGTATATTATCCAGGTTAATTCCGAGTTTCACGTTGAGTGGCCCTATAAAGAGGCCTGAGTTTCTTTGTTTAGAAATGCTATATGAATGCTGGGAATATAACTATTCTTATTCTCTCCCAGGTGACATCTCGCTGGACTTTCCGCTGCCCAGGCTGCCCCCAGGCACTCTCACACGACGATTCCCATTTCCATGAGCGACACAAGTGCATCAACTTCTTTGTTAAGGTGTACGGCTACATGCCTCTGCTGTACACGCAGTTCCGTGTGGATTCGGTGCTTTTCAAAACACGGTTGCCACATGACAAGACTAAATGCTTCAAGTTCATATAGGATGCCAAAGCTCGGAGTAAAGAGGAACTGAAGAATGGGAAGCAGTGGTCAAATTCACAAGGCCATTGACGCTTGGCCTGCAAAAACAACAGACAAAGCTCCACCAGGACACAGTGTTTCTCCCTACACCACTTGGCAGCAGCTTAATTTGCCAATGGGGGAAAAAAAAGACACAAAACAAAGCCTTTCTTTGTAGTTTCATCAGTGACCACTACAAATTTCATTTCACACCACTTTGATTTCCTTTCATGCATTGGCA
The DNA here is from genome assembly GCF_059453375.1 of Lepisosteus platostomus. Taxonomy (NCBI): domain Eukaryota; kingdom Metazoa; phylum Chordata; class Actinopteri; order Semionotiformes; family Lepisosteidae; genus Lepisosteus; species Lepisosteus platostomus. The sequence goes on from NC_142613.1 coordinate 18,723,171, forward strand.
AGCACAGAAAACTTGTCTTCTATGGCCCTCAAAAAAAACATTTTTTCTTTGAGATGTGGAAGTCACATGGCTTTTTTGTGGCCTTTGTCTTTTAGATGGTTAATTATTTTACTTTTTTAATTTAAATAAAATTCTGTATTTGTAATGGTGGGGCATGGTACAGGCATGTGTGGTGTGGGGGGAGAAAACAAACTGGTTATCGTTGCACTTTTTGTTTTGTAATTTTAGATTTGTTACTTGGTGCATTCTTCAGAAGGGTCATTTCGATATTTTATTCATCAGGGTATTTTTATGTGCAAAGTGAACCAAACATTTTGCTTTGGGTCCAGGGTTGTGAGTTTCAACTATTTTCCCAATTTGCTTCACTCTGTGAACTGCAAAGGATGGATTTGGGACCAGAAACTGCATGTCTCCCTGTTTGATTTTGCTACTGTTATAAAATATAAATGATGGGTATAACATGGTCTTTGCTAAGGTTCACCATACCGCCTTCATTTGCTGTAAGAAAATACTTCAGGCAAGGAAACTGCTACAAAGTTTTTAAATTGTGTTAGCTATAGTACTATATTTTTTTAACTGTAGTGAAATAGACTTGGAATATGAGGAGTTAGTGGAAAGATCCATTCTTTGTCATTTAATGGATAACAGAAAAAGCCTACAAATTCAGGGCAACCTTCTCTCTCAAATTATGATAATCTTTTGTCTGTAACAAAATATGGTTTCCAATGCCTGACATGAATGTGTTTCGTTCCCAAAAATGTTTTCCAAAAAAGGTGTGTACACAGTTTGGGTCTAATTTTTAATGATGTGTGTGTATTGTTCTGAATGTTTCTTGTCAGGTTAATGCCAAAAGATGTAGTACATGCAGCTCCTAAGAATATAGAGTGAAAGATGCAAATTATAATAACTTGAAGGAAGGCCAGTTTAGCAGAGATAGGTATTTAAACCCACATGTCATGAGCTATCAATGAGGCTGGGTAATTATAAAGCACTACTTAGATATGTATTCAGGACCTCATTTTTACATACTGTATGTATATGGTATGCAGCATGAGCAAAGCCATGCTGGATGTTTGGCCTTTAGTAGAGCTTCTTATAGTAAACAGCTGGGCAGAAAGTTTATTTTTTAAAGGCCTAATCTGATTATTTTACAGTTTGTTAGCTCTGTTTTCAAAAGCTATGTATCATACAAGGTCACTTATTTATTTATATGTATGTAGATGTATTGCCCTCTTGCCAGTACGCTTTGAGAAAATCTGAGTTCTCTATAGATAGCAGAACTCACAGGGCAAGCAGAGATGCACTTCCCTTCATGGCAAGATCAACTTCTCTTTCAGATATATAAATTGTATAGGATAAAACAAGATTCATTTTCTATCATTTGAAGTTACCTCAGGAAGGATTTTTTTTTCTGTAGGCCTTCAGACCTACTGAAGTAGACCTTCCCTTTAGATATGTTATCATTCTGCACAACACAACATCAGCAAAGTTTAATTGAGAATGTTAAAAACTAATTTTTAATGTTGATTACTGAAAATATGATCCCAGCTATATAAGTCTGGTTCCTTTGTTCAGTTCATCTAGAATTGATTGACCTTCATCGCCTGCTTCTGTTCTGAATTGCATTCCAGCAATAATGAAGAAGGGTAGATGATAGCTGTCATGAAAGGCAGACTGAGAGCCAGGTGCACAAGGCTGTTCCCCTTCCTAGGTGTTGGCAGGGGTGTTTTCACTCAGTTGTCGTGCTTGTTGTCATCTGAAGGCTGTAAATGTAGTTAGGGTTGCCTTCATGAAAACATATGACTGACTTTCAAATTGATTGTACTGATTGAGGACAGAGTCTCCCATTTATAGAGCAGTCATTATAGTAGTGCCAAGTAAACTCAAAATAGATAACTTTCTACAATTTTGAAACCACATAGTTGAGACCAGAAGATGCCATATGCTGTACTAGACCTAATAAGCTATATACTTTGTAAAATATTATAGCAGCTGCATTTAGACAGGACCTTAATGACTTCACAAGAGGGCATAATGGTGATGTTTTAGAATTCCCTGTAAGTCTTTGAGGTAGTTTTTTATAGTCTGTTCTCATGTGTGTGCTTGCATAACTGTGGAATTTGATGTTTATTATCCATGCTGAGTACACTCTATGCTGCTTCAAATGTCTTAGCTTGGTTGCAGTGTGCCCCCTTATCCATGATCTCAGTAGCACTCAACAACCTTTGACCCACATCACCTGTACCAAGGTTGGCCTCAGCAGTGCCCCTGTAAAAATGTAAATGATAATAAATCCCTGACATTGTTATAGACCTGCTGTATCAGTCGTGATTTGTTCTCAACTCCAGTCTTTCGTTACTCTGGAATAATGGTTAAAATATTGAATAGTTTCTGCAGATGACAGCTACTTTGTGAAACAAAGTTATGTTAAACGGTGAACATCAGTCTCAGGCTGTGCTGCTTAGAGGACTTTTTTGCTTAATTCTTAAATCTTTCTTTGTAATAAATGATGTGTGATGAGTGTACGGGCGCACTTACATCATACAGGTGGGTGCCCAGCACCTGTAAAGAGCTTTGAGTGTCCAGAGTCCAGAATAGCACTAGATAAGTGTAAGGATGATTAATGATTATCATCGTCATTGATAGTAACAAAACATGTATTAATTACATTTTAATTAGGTTAGCTTTGAGTTCTTTAGCTGCATCATCTTTCCACGCTCATATATTCTAGTGCAAAGATTGTATCACCTATTCCTCAGATCCAAATCATTAACTGCTTCTGAACTACACCAAAACAAAACTGAATAATATTACATGGTTTTAGCCTGGATAGATTGAAGAGATTTTAAGATGGGTCTTGAGATGTAGTTCTTCCCACTGAATCTCAAAAACTGTGATACAACATAGAACCCCATAAGATTGGACATTTTAAATGATCATTCAAAATTATATTCATTATTGTATACCCCAATTAATGGGGTATATAAAAATGAATTATGAACTGATGCGTGTGATTAAAGAACATTTTGGGGCTAAAAAATTAAGTTTTAGTAGTAATGGCTGTTATTTAGTGATGCACAGATATGCTTTTGAATAACATAAAATCAGCCTGGGGTAGGTGTACAGTATGTAGGGATAAAAATATAGTGAAAGATTATATTGTTTGACTTGTTTGTCAAATGTTTTAAAGGATGAATTCCTAATTATTTGGTCATAAAAGACCCTATGGTACTGTTAGTAAGATATTAGGGGTGTTTAACCCAAGTGTCTTGGCTCAATCCCAATTTGATCTTGCATTAGCTGGCATATTTAAAGCCTTCCCTTAAATTTCTCGCTTCTCTACAGGGCATGCAGTATGGCTGCAGGCACACAGTGGGTATTGCGCAACACCATTCAATGGGGAAGGGAACCAGCTCGTGTATTGAAGTGCTATGGGGTACTATGCGATGAATCGTGCTACATTAGTATTATCCTTAAAATTCCTTTTAAATTTGCAAACAATTGACCTGTAGGTAGTAGTCTGATATAACCTTAGGTTTAATCTAGCAATACAACATTTGAGCTATCTAATGAGTGTCTCAAAACTACATCAATTGCCAGATTAAATGGTGCAGGTTCACATCCATTAAAACCATGGGATCTGGCCTGTGCTTTCCCAGCCAGGTGTTTGTTGGAGCAAGTTAGCTGTTAAAAGCATTGTTGATGAGCAAACATTTTTAAAAAGCATAGGTACTTTAATGAATATGAATAGGTTCTTTTTCCAATCACGAGAGATTGTTTAAATTTTCTTCATCATGGTAACTTAAGGCAAAGACAACCCTCAGATCGCTCCTGTTCATGCACTTTGGAAGAAATGCCACTCTTACTCAGGAATTCTTATTCAGCAAGTTGGTTTAGCAGTATAGTTGGCTATAGTACTGTAGGTGTTCCCCTAAATCACAGTTTAGTTACTTCTTTGTGGGTTATTTTGAATCGCAAAATGCTGATGTAACATTTGAGAAAGCTTATATAACACCAATTACTGTGTATTTTGTACATATGGTATGATAGATCTGGAAAAGTACTATAAAACGAGTTATTATACTTACCAGTACCTCAAGGGTCACTGTCCCTTCCTGTGATTTTTCTGATTGCCCTGTATCTACAGTATCTCTGGGCAGTCTAAGAGCTACATTTTCTGCAACAACATGTAGATTTACAAATGCAGTTTTTATATCTTTTGATTCTATCCAAATAATCAGAACTTGTAGAGAAACTGTAAATTCTTAGTTTCATTCAAGTTAGTATACAGCTAATTATACAATCTACAAAGGCGGTGAGCCCTAGATCTTTATAACCTATTGATCTCTTTCAGCCTGTTTCTTAAAGGTTTGAAGTGATTCTAAACTTGACAATCCCCAGTGTTTTTCTTCTAAGTAGACACAATTTCAATTCCAAGGATTTAAATCATGAGTCATCACTGCACAACACTCACACCCTGTATGTGTAAAAAAGAAAATAATAAAGCAAGTTTGGCATTTGTGGACCATTGTTTGATGGGGTACAAGAGAAAATTATCCTGACAGAGCTTTGTCAAACGATTTTTAATAGTAAAAGGCTACACAGAATATCTACATCATCTACCCAATGGGCCCAATCTCATATTTTGGTCTGTTGTTGTTGTTGGGGTTTTGTTAGCATTGTGGGATACTTGACTTTAAAGAGAAACAGAATTATTTTATTTAAAAACAGCATGTAAAACATGTGCTTTAAAAAAAATCCATACATACATGGCTCTTAATATTAACAATGTTATGTGTTGTTCCCTCAAATGGCTTAAGAAGTGATAACTTAAGGGGATAAACACCTAAAATAAGGAGGTATGACTTGATTGTTACCATTCCCCCATTGCAACAAGTTCAAATAGAAGGTTTTTGTCTGAACTGAAACAAAAATGTCTTCCTTTACTTTTTTTCTTTGTGCTCTTGAAGTCCATGGAAGACACTAAAACAGTTTATACAAATACAGTAAAAAATAGCTGTTTATGACATGTGGGGATTTTATCCCAACTGCCACTAAAAGTAAAAGGTTTTCCTGTTGTAAAAATTGCCAGTCAGGTTTTCAGCTAGGACCTCAAGCCAAACAATGTTTGAAAAATGGCAGCTGCGGTGACAATTGTTTGCTGAGCAGGACTAAACAAGTCAACTGTCAAGATGCTTGGTCAATGGGTACGAGGCATGGAGAAGCGCTGAAATGACAGCAGCCTCAGAGTTTCTGCAGAAAGCGCAGCACCAGGTCTCTCAGTGTGGCTCGCAGACTCTCGTTGTTGTCACAGACGATATGCGTAGAGTCCTCCTCCAGCTGAATGAGCGTGTCTTCATCCTGCAGGTGAAGGATGTGTCCATCTGGCGTGTCCTCCACTTTCACTTCTGTGATGCCATGCTGGAACCAGAGACATAGGAGACACATCATAGACAGCCAACGGACAGTCAAAAACCCATCTTGAATGTGCCCAGATGGATTGTTTTGGACAAAGAAGAGGATGGAGGTCTCACAATCCTTAAACCAACTACACATTGCCTGCCACTGGGAAGCTTTTCAATTGGCAAGGGGATGGTAATGTTTTAGCCAGCGAAATAAATTAAGTGCTGGAAATGGACATGATTAATTATACAGGAGTTAATAGTAGAGCTAAGGAAAGTGGCAGAGTGGCTGTGTCTGTTAACAGAGAGCACCATGCTTGCTGAATATGTCAGCTCTGAGGAAAGTGTGCCATGTTTTCCCTAGCTGATAAGATTGAGACAGAAGCCTGATTATTTGGTAAAACACTGCTCTTCAGGAAGGACATGTTATCTTTCAAATGTAAGCATAAGACTGCATGCCAGTGAGCTTTCAATGCAATGGCACTAACTCCTGAATGTAAGTCAATCGAGGGTTGTCCAATAGATTTTTTTCTTAAATTGCCCCCCTAGGGATGAAACAAATATTTTGAATTGAATGGAATAATAACAGAACAGAGCTCTACTATACAAGACCTGCTATCAAAAAGTACTGTTACTGCTTTCTCGTTTCATTTCTTATTCCCTAAGCGTTCTGTGATAGTTGCCGCTTCCTTTAACATTGTTTTTTTCTAGACCACAAACGCTTGAGTAAAAATGTCTTTTCAAAGACAGATGTGAAGAGGGACACAGGGAAAACCAATTAGCGTCTGAGTAGTGGTGTGGAACAGGGGTTCCCAATCCTGGTTCTAGAGGTCAACACACCAGTACGTTTGCGATCCCGCTGGGCTCTCAATTAATAGATTGTTAGAATAACAATTCTCAGAACCATAGATGTAGCCTTTTAACTATTGCATCTCCTAAGTAACTTAAAGTCTCTAACCTGTTAGCAAAAAAAAAACTTGTTAGTGACATTCAAAAGCTCAATTAAATTAAGAGCTGTGTCAAAACAGTGAGAATTTCTTATCTACTTTTTTCCTATTAAAATGGATTTGTTTTGGAAGAAAAAATGGTTTTTGCTCTAGCACTTTCAGCAGTACTAAAGTTAAGTTAAACCAGTCACCCTAGAGAATGTATGCTCTTCCTTAAATTAATTTAACACAAAGATATTCCAGACATTGATTCTGTCCTTTAACCTAAATCATAAGGCATTTCAAGCCATCTACAAGCTTTTTATTTTTATTTAACCTGTGACTGATCAATAAAGCAAATTCATAGACATGTTGGAAGATGTCCTACTGACTTATTGGCAGGCAAAAACAGTGTTTAATATTTTTGATCTTTATTCAATATCTTCCATTTTCCACGAAACAAATCAAGGATTGCACTCTCCATAAGCCCCATCTCTTATATCATGTAAAATCTGTTTCTTTCAATATAGCAGCAGACCACAAAACACCAGCCTTGATATCGATTTCGTTTTGTGAAACGAGGAGTGTCAAATTACATTCAGGGCAACACGTGTTCAGATCAGAGCTTGAGCTGGTAGTCAGCTTCTGCCTGCGGACAGAAGGGAAGACAGTCCTACCTTCTGCAGAGTGGCCAGGAATTGCTCGAGAGGCACTGAACCACTCAGAAGGGGTTTTGGTGCTCGGAGTTCAGGTGCTTCCTCTACAACACGCTTCCTCTTCTTAGATGGGGGAGCTGGAGCTGGCTTGGGGGGAGGCTGAGGAGAGATGAGAATGAGCGAACACACGCTTCTTTCAGTTCATAATTCGCCAATAATTCCTGTTGCACCTCCCAGCTCCCAACTCCACCTTTTCTTAAACAGTCCCAGAGTTAACAAATCAGATGCAAGTACGCCAACAAATGTGCCAACAATTTCTAGCTCCGTTACAATTGAATTGAAGCTAGAAATGTTGAAATAAATGAAGAAGTAAAAATTCTTACACAAGTGCCTTTCAAGTCAGAGCATTCTCAATGCACTTTTTATGTAAATTGTTCTTAACAAGAAAAATGTAAAGAATTATAAAATAATAATACAAAAACTGTGCAAATGATGTAAAGAAAAAAATTAAGTGAAGGCAATTGAAAACAAATGAGTCTTGTGGTGTGATCTGAAAACATCAGCAGGAGGTGCGTTTATTATATGTTTAGGAGGTGTATTCTGAAGATGAGAATTTTAAAGTTAATCTTTAAAATTAAAGATTGTGTACGAGACTGGTCGGATTTGTTTTTGACTCAGTCAGCACTCGAGCAGCACAGTTCTGAACATACTGTACTTTCTTGGCTGATCCAGCTATCAAACCACTGCAGTAGTCCAGTCTTGAGCAGATGAAAGCATGAACTAATTTCTAGGCATTGGCAAAATAAATAATTTGTTTCATAAATGGTGAAGGATGTGTTGCGGACTTTGTGGATTCATAAAACACAGGCAAGAGCAAAAATCACCCCCAAGCTTTAGATGGCTGATAAGATACAGTTTAGAAATCTAAATTAGAGACAAGTGCATTTCTGGGGAAAAAACAAAATGCTAAATAAAGGCATTTTCCCACCCCTATCCCGATGAACTCCATGTAAGCTAGCACCTATAAAGAGATAACTGATACACGCAATGTGCTTAGGTTAAATTTTCTTTTATCTTTAATTCCAAATTTTAACATAAAATCACAAGCTAACCCATAGCTATAAATAACCCATAATGCATGGGAAATAAAATAGATATCTTCCCCGCTATCATTTTTTAAAAATCCTGTTAAACTGAACGTGCAGTGTTTACAAGTATTGACAAATATATTCTACAACTGGACTGACAGATGCCCTGTGTATTAAAGATAATAATAGACAAACTGATTATTTTTAACTCCAGGATCCATGAAGGCCAAGCTAGTAACTGGACCCAATCTAGATCTGAATCAGTATTATCATGGGGCACTCCTGATATTCTGTTGTAATGTGGACTTGCTCATTTCCACAATTCTTCTTCTAAAACTCTTATAGAAAATACGCTTTCTATATGTCAAAGCAATCTGTCAAGAGCTTATGACCACAAAATACGTTTTTATGTTTGAATGCATGAAGTTTAGCTTTCATATTTAGTGCACATGAAAACTTTAGTTCCAGTTACCCCAGCTGTGTAATTCACTCTTTAAACTAAGGTAATGTGGATAAGGAAATCTTAGTTCGTCAGCAGAAAACCCCTTCTCTCCAGGCTGATGGCTGTTTGACACCACTCAAAGCTGCAGAGAAAATATTTTCTTGGAACTTGTACCAACAGTTTGTTTTTCTCCTGCAGCTGTGAGTGACATCAAGCACACAACAGTACAGAACACAAGTTTATTGTGAGGAATTGAGCAGTAAAAAGAAGAAAATACACACACAGCATTTAAACAGTTGTAGGTCATTTATAACATTATATATTTGAGAGTTTCGGGGTTTGTTCTTAGTTTTCATTTTAAACCAATATGATTTACTTCTTATACTTACAGTTTTATGTTATCTGCATTTGACACTTATGCAATTCTCTACATTAAATGTCACTTGTCGTGTCTTGAATTTTGATTAAACCTTTTCGAATTTCCATTCCAGCCATCATCTGTGAACATAATAATCTAGATTCCGGCATAGGTAGTTATTGAAAAGAAAAGTGGTCCAAAGAGAGAAAATTACTTGGTGCAGTTCTGTCACTATATTTATGGCCGGGTGCTATATTAGTAATTGTTCAAACAATGGGTACTGCGGTTGTTGTGTGAAAGAAATAATAATAATAATAATAATAATAATAATAATAATAATAATAATAATAATAATAATAATAATAATTGCTTACACTAATATAGGGCTTTTCTGGACACTTCACTCAATGTGCTTTACAGGTAATGGGAACTCCCCTCCACCACCACCAATGTGCAGCATCCACCTGGATGATGCGACGGCAGCCATAGTGCGCCAGAACGGTCACCACACATCAGCTATCAGTGGGGAGGAGAGCAGAGTAATGTAGCCAATTCATAGAGGGGGATAATTAGGAGGCCATGATTGGTAAGGGCCAATGGGAAATTTGGCCAGGACACCGGGGTAACACCCCTACACTTTTCGAGGAACACCCTGGGATTTTTAATGACAACAGAGAGTCAGGACCTCGGTTTTACGTCTCATCCGAAGGACGGCGCCTGTTTACAGTATAGTGTCCCCGTCACTATACTGGGACATTAGGACCCACATGGACGTCAGGGTGAGCACCTCCTGCTGGCCCCCTGTACATAGACCAGAATTCTGCCAAAAACATCCTCGGCAATTAAAGGTGTTTTATGATAAGACCCCCAACTATGACTTTGCCTGATAAAATAAAGTGTAATATTTGTCAGCATAATTCAATATAAAGGTATAATAAGCATAGTATATTAAACTATACTATAAAGTATTGGTGAGCTTTTTCAATTTAGTCTCATCTTGGTGCCACATTTCCAAGTCTAGAGAATTTGTGCCTGTTTCAGAGGGAGACCCATCTCCATCCAAACACCAAGCAATGGAACTTTTTCCCTCTGCCCAAAAATCTCGGCACAGTGCCCATTGGACAAACTTTGACATGGATCCAGCAGTTTCTCTCTCTATGGGAGTTCTCAGATTTCATCAGGAAATGTTACTTGGCCAAATGTGTTAATTCTGAGAAGTATAACACATTCAATATTCACATTTTATCTGTGAAGAAAAACAATGTTCTAAACAAATATATGTTTTATAATATGAACAATCATATTGTAACATGAAAGTAACAGAATATTTATTTTTGGGTGTTTAAGATTATTGTTTATGTTGTGAGACTTTATAGCGTAGACTACCATTCACCCAAGCATGGCAGTATTCCTTAGCTCTTGTAATCCAAAGTGATTGACACAACAGCCAGATTTATACAGTATATACTTGTCTTGGTTTAACTGACACATTTTTTAAACTGTGTGAATAAAATGACATATTGTAGCTTTTGGATCTTTGTGTATGCACAGCTAATTATACTGAATGATTCCTAGTAACTATAAAAGTATTCTCTGAGTTTAATGGTCCAATTTTCTAATTGTAAAAGTAAATTCCAACCATACATGTTAAGGTCCTGGGGATGATTCCTGTTTCTAATACCCACATTATGCCTGTCTCTCCTATGCTAATGTCATTAATACACTCTGTTATAAAACTTTGTCTCTTCTTAGCCAATTGTTCTATACTGATGCCATATCTGTCATATCCCTTAACTTTCAACTTCAGTTTGTCCTTAGGTCACGAACACACAAGACAGTAGAAAAAAAAGCGAAAATCCAAGTTGTCCGAGGCGGATATTAAAAGTTCTCTCTAGAAATCCAGACCAAACAAGAGATAAATAGAAGGAGAAAATGTCCAAATGTCTTTCAGAATATATAGGATATAATAGAATTAGTAAAGAGATAAAATTAACATGAAATCTGTTTCGTTTTCAGAAATATTTTAAACATTATCTTTATTTTATTAAATTGAGTTCCTGCAAACCCTACAAACAGCAGGGCCGGCAAATATTTTTGTATGAACATAACATTATGTAAACAAAATCCCCTGTGCCTCAGCCTTAACAAACAAGCATCTGAGTCTGGAACATAAAAGGTCTGCAGAGGTGACAAACACACAGAAGTAAAACAGAACATGTACTTTCCTTTACGTTATTCTGAGACATAACCTCTTGCAACAACATTCATTTCAAGACTCCAGATTAGCTGAAGAGCTCTATACAAGTGGATGGGTCTCCCTGCTGCACCTTATTCGCAGTGAAAACATGGCAAGGAAACAATTCCCAGCACACTGACCTGTAATACGTGCTTGTTGTCCTTGGACTGCAGCACAGCGGAGACCGTTGCCACGGAGATGCCAGATTTAATCTCAGAGGGCACCAGTGATTTTGCGAGCTGGAAGGCAAAAGCTTGTTTCAGAGAACTCCACTGAATACATCGGGACTCCTTCTGCTACAGTGAGCAGGGAGGCTTATTTGGACTGCTGCTTGAACTTTCTAACATTGTGTAAACAGGCCATTTCAATACTGCTCTGGATTAACTGTTTCCCAACAATTTACAGGCCACTATGGAATATTTCTCAGTGATGGTGAACAGTGCCCATTGCTCTCCCACTGTCATCTGCAGTTGAAATTTGAAAGGATAACATGCCACATTCCTGTCATCACCTAATATACTGATGGGCAATGTTGTCCTCCTACCATCACTAAAGGTGAGTGCTGTCTGTCCTACTGACAACCTGTCAAACTCAAACTGGACATTGTCATAATTCCATATGGTGGACAACCTCAGCAAGACTCAAACTGAATACCGGTTTCAGACAATCCAGCTTTTACAAGCTGCAGGCTTCTCTTAGTGCTGCATACAGACATGTCTCACTACAATAGACACGGATACAAAAGACTTTGGGCCCAGAGATGAAAAACATGGCTCATTCCAGGACCGGGGATGAATTCTAATGATTGAGCAAAAGAACTGTAACTTTACTTAGCTATACTTGCTTGAGAAGATTTGATTAAGGTTTTAAACTTTTAAGGAGAATAAGTAAAGTAGGTTCTAAGTCAACTTCACATAAACATTTTATTTTACAGGGAAATATTAATGCATAGAATCAATGGTTTGGTAACATCTTAGGCTGAGTCAATGCGATCCTTCTAAACTATATTTGGGGCTGTGACAGAATACCTTTTTCTTCATAAACACACAGAGTCAATGACACCATCAACCCCATTAAAAATATGCATTTTATAGGTTTTAGCTATAGGCACTCATCCATTCTTAACCAGGTGAATGCTGTTCCTGTTTTAAAGGGATAAGCAGAACTCAAATCCCCTTTTGACTATATTACTACTGTACATCGCAGACAGATGGAGCATGAAGTCTCAGTTCTTAGAATGAATAAAGAGAGCAGGCAATTAATTACAGTAGGTTAGCTGTTCAGGCATAGTTCTTTTCTATGGCAAAACAGTGAACAACCCTGTACTTTTACTAAACTGCTAGTTTCAGTAGTAGTCACTGACCAAATCTGAACTATGATGGAGAAACAGACAAACACTTTCCTTCCTCAGAATCAGAACTGAGCCAGAGTGCAAATAAAATTGATAATTTTGATCTACTGTCTACCATCTCTTGGTCTACATTCTTATTTTTTCCCCAAAAATTGACATGCAGGGTAACTTTCTCTTTTAAAATGAAAGATTTACTAGTAATGATGATATCAGCGTGCAAAAATCGACAGAAGCCGTATAGTACTTGTTTTAGTTCAGTTCTAATATACACACAAGCATTAAAGTGCAATTCCAATTTGAAATGAAATAATGAAATCAATGTGGAACCAAACTGTAAGTCTACTTTAACCATAAGAGCAGAAGGTGTACACCTGTCACTGGTATGTGGAAAATTATGAGCTCGTTTGTGCTTGTTGTCATTACATTTTCTTATGTATTTATAACTTCATTACTTACTCATAGTTACTCATAGTAAGCAGGAGATTATGTTGACTTACTGTAAGTATAACTGTCTAAAGCTGGAATAGATCAAACTGTCACTCCACTAGAAACCCATCTGTTCCGTAAAACTATAATTAAATTGAACCATTTCCATGCACTTTCACAGTGACAATCTTCTGATACAATATTTGAGTCTACCATAGTAGCATCTGTGGCTGAGTGCTAAGTTTGACCCCAGGAGCAGAGACAGCATTCAGAACCAGACTGCTGTTTATAAGCTTGTTTTAAAACTTTCTTTCATGGCTCAGATATGTAGATATGCCTACTGGAATATAAAAATAAAAAGATATACATACTCCATTACAATCATATTTTTAATTTGTCTATTTAAAATTTTAATTTAGTAGATTGATTTACATGTTTAACTAAAATCCTGCTAAAAGTAAAAGCTTTATGCCAATATAAGCCAATTCACAATTTTAAAAAAGGTAAACAGAATAAAGGAAGCACCATTTTGTACATAATCTCCTATCTGCCATAAGAATCAACACTATTATGCAACATTCACTTCCTGTGAGCAGCTCAAGGAAGAGGCGGTGATCTGTAAGGAAAGCTCAGCGACAGGCAGTAATGTACTTGAGCTACAAAGCCCGCCGCCTTTCCACAAGCCAGCCATGCCCAGGTCTTGTACCCGTCATAACAAATCAGACTATATAAGGATGAGATCAACTGGCCCAAAAGACAGTTTATGAAAAGAGTCCTGGGTTAAAGTGTGTCAAATTCTGAGGATAACATTAATATGTCATGAAAAGATCAGATCCGATTGCAAACATCAGATGAAAATGAACAGAAAACTGACAGAAACACCCCAGGAATTAAGATGCTGAAACAAACCCTAAAACCCTAATTGGATGTAAGAAGAATAAGTAAAAATAATGAGCAACTGAAAAAAGCAGAATCTAACAGCAGAGAAGTTTTGTCTCTTTATATTTTGAGTGCAAGAAATTGTTGCAAAACTTAAACTCTGCAAAATTGTCAATGACTTCTTCACTGAATACTCATCCATCTTTGCAAATGTAAGCAAAATGTTCTACTGAATTTATTAATTTAAAATACTTCCAGTATATGGTTTAACTGCAGATTAAATATAGATCCTTGCATACAGATCCCAAATGATTTCACCTTGCATTCACTTATTCTCTCAGCTCAGGCAGACATTGCTTCTTGTTCTTGTGTTAACCATGAGTGGGAGTTGATATATCGTATAAAGCACTCCAGCAGACTTGTATAACGGGTCAACAAAGAAACAAATGTGCCCCAAATCCAGCAGTTCTGTATGGAGATTTCTTTTTTCAAACTCACAACCTCTTCCAACTTTATTTGCCTAAACTAATTTTATTCCTGAAATACCACATATAAATGCTTTGGGAGCAGAGAAAGCATTAATGCTAATGATTAATAGTAGCGTTGGTTGTACCCAGAAGAAGATATATTTTGATTTAAAAATGCGAGATCTGATTAAATGATTTCTGAAACATTTTAAAGAACTCTTGCTCTAAACCTTGATACCTAGCAGTGATGACTATTTTCAGAATAATTAAATAAGGCCTGCTCTCCTAAATCAATTGTTTTAACATTTAACATAGCAATTGGTTCTGACTATTGATTATGGATATTAAAACTAACAAGAGTCTGTTGTGAAAAATACTAAATAGCAGCTCATTCTTCCTCTAAAGCTCTCTTTCAAAGACCTAACCTGATTAATAACTTAAAAATGAGAATTATCCTCCAAGGGCCTGGTTCAGGGAGAGTGGCTAATGGAATTGTACACTAAGCACCAGCGCCTAGCTATAGTTGATATTTACAAATGACAGTGCCTCTTTAGCGCTCTCTGGTGTTCCTCTCAGATCTCACCTCAGGCAGCAGCTCAATGCGCTCATAGCGTCTCCGGAAGGGTAGGCTGAGCACAGAACAGCGGTGGTATGGCATGGGGGGTGGCTGGCAGTCCAGCATCAGGTCCGAGCGGTGAGACTGGGCCGGAGGGGGCTGGGTGTACTGTTCTGGACACACAACATGGAGGGGCTGATGGAGAGAGAGAGTAATTAAACAAGGTCCGCTTAAATTAAAAAAAGAGGGCTTACCTTAAAGAAAGCTGTTGTAAATCCATAGCTCATAAATTAATATTGTAATTCATATTGTAAAACCATATAAAGTAAGCTTTAGTTTCTTTTCTGATCACCTTTAAACAAATTAGCTAAATCCGTTATGTTTAAAAACATTCAGTTCTTAAATTTGTACAGAGGAAAAAGTACTCAAACAGTTCTTAAATCATTAACATTCTTCTCTCCAAGACAGATTTTGACAAAATGGCTCTTGCCCTGGTGTCTTCCAGAACAAAATCATGAAATGCTTATTTTGGGGGGGGTTTCGGGATCATGTATCTCTGCGCTGCTCACCAGCTAAACCCAAGACTGATTTTAAAATTCGTGTTCTAACATGCAAGGCCTTCTGGTCCCAGCCTAGTTAATGTACAGACTTTTCTGTCTTGTGGATGAATAAATCATATATACACACAAAGGAGAACTGTAAATTCTGCTTTCAAATTGACGAATAGCACAGCTAGGACTAGAACTATTAGCAGCTACAGTATGAGTTCATGTTATACCTACTTTTTAGGAACAGTACTAGGTGCATATTATTGTGCTGCAAATCATTTTATGTTTTTATAAATTTTTTATGTATTTTTATGTTGTACATGCTATATTTTATATTATAAATGTATACATTTTTAAATTCAAACAGACCAAACTATAGAATAACACTGTGTCCGATGGCAAGACCACACAGGTCTGGAAAGAACCAAACTTCATCTCCCCAAAATTAAGCCCCATCAAGCCATCTACTTATTTATATAACATAGCAATCTAACTACAAATTTCTTTTAAAAAAGTTACTGTCTTTTTAAAGGGATTCTGAACAAAATAAGTCCCAGCAGTTCAGTACTTATCTTGATAAAAAAAGCCAATGCAAGTTAAGGAACAAGTAATAGGTTTATTCCATGCTGAAAAAAAGAAGAAAGAGAACACAACGTTTCGGCCGTGGAGCTTTCTCCTTTGCAGCCTACGCATGCAGACGCAGCTACCCACCTGAACTACAATGCAAGTTAATATGTTTTTTAGTTTTGATTTCTCAAAAATAAAAGACCAAAGTTTCTGACAAACAGAGAGGGGCACATGAATTCCAGTAACTAGAGACAGTGCTGGTTTTGAGACCCATGTGGTTACCTGAACTTCCTTGAGCAGTTTGGAGACCTGGATGAAGTTCAGTCTGGTGTCGATGGGACAGTAAACACACTTCATGGCGAGAGGTTGGTATGGAGCCAGAGCATCCAAATAAGAAAAGTCAGGCTCTGTGAAAATATAAGATAGGAAACACCCAATAAAGCACTATGTTTTAGCTTTGGTAAATCCCAGCATATAGGCATCTGTTCTGTAAAACTATAATTAAATTGCAAGACCATTTTAATATGGAGCATTTAAAATAAAATGACATACAACTAAAAGAAAAGGAAAAGCACTGCTTTATATTCCTGTCCATTGCTATTTTTATCATAATCATTAATCATTTCCCGGTGTATATCTTTGATAGTTGTATTATTTATAAAAAAATAAATACATTTTTTAGCAAAAAGTGTTTTAACTATTTACAAAGTACATTCTGTCATCCACGACATGTCATTTCATACAAAAGTTCATTAATCATTTAACAATAGTTTGTTTGGGCTATTAGAGGTGTGGAAAGCAGCGATCTCTAGCTTCCTGACACTGTATGTTTGCCGTTTTAGTTGCATCTTAATAGTTATGGTTAGTTGCACAATTCAATATGTTGAAGGTCAAGCTACTGACAAGTTTACTGAATAGCAGTGTGGAGAAGTAGTTTGGGCTCTGGGCTCATAACATTAGGTTTGTGAATTCAATTCCCATTTGATAACCATTGAAGAAGCCTTATCCAGATGGCTCCAGCAAACCTCCAGCTCCAGCAAATCTGTGAAATTAGTTGGTTAAGTCTGACTATGGTAAAGGAACATCATCATAGACAACTTGCAGGTCAAGTGTCATGTGTGAGGATTTTAGATAACGTAGAAGAAATAAATGATATTATCCCTTTTCACCTCTTATGTTAAGGCAGAGCAAAATGTTCATGTTAATACGTCCCTATAAATATCCCTTAAACCTAAGCACCTACAGGCACCACCTGGGAATATACGGTAAACACAATCCTATAGGTCCAAAAGGGAAGGAAATTAAATAACATGATCCACAATTAGAATCACCAGAAATTGTAACCTAGGCTTGATATAAGAAGTCTACAACCAACATAAATATTCTCTGTGAGATTAGCAGCAGCAACATACAGCAACAACCAATGTTAAAACTTTCTCAGAATTATATTTTTACAAAATGTTCACATTGACCCCATAATTTTCAAAACTGCTGAGCATCTTGTATCATATTGTTCATCAGAAATTATCCCTAAGATTGTACACACCAAAGGGAACACATTTCATTCATCAGAGGTGTGTATCGCCATTTGCACTACAGCTGTTGTGCACTCGCAGCTTCTCTACACAGCAGAACAGGGGAAATGAGACAACACTTCTCCATTTGAATTAAGGAGGAAATTTAATTAGGTCTAATGTACAAGCCCAAAGTGGAATACAGTCAAGGCACAGGTGGGACATCCCTACTCTTAGTCCGTTAATTGCGGGTCAATATATATACCTCGCCTGCCAAACATCCATTTAGACTAGAGATAAAAGTTGGGAGTTATTCTCCCAATTCCAATATACTCCTATTAGGCACTAAGATTGTAACTTCCTTTTTCACAAGGTGTAGAGTGAGGTCTGCAATCATTTCTAACAGGGCTAAATATGTGGCATGTAATTACTTAATAAATTAGCCCTCACTTTCGACAGAGGTCCCATGGAATTGAAAAACGTTCACCAGCCCTTCATCAAGTTTTGTCTTCATACTCTCTGATTTCCCTTCCCCTCAGCAGTGTCTTACCAGTGAAGATGATGGTGTTTAGGCTGGACTTGCCCCACAGCTCCATGAAATGCACCACATCCCCGAAACGCAGTGAGGGGTGGCCCGTGAAGACCACACAGGGCTGCCTAAAGTCATTGCTGAAGTCTCCATGAATGCTGGGATAGTGTTTGAGCTTGTTAGTCTGGATAAGCTGAGACAGCAAACAAGAATGAAAAAAGAACAAATAATTTGCTGAAATCAACCAGAACCCTTCATTCATTAAACGTACATCAGACATATTTCCTACTTTTTAAATTCTGAGAAACAGGATAGTTATAAGGTCACAAAGCCTTGTAATCTGAGAAGAACATGTCTTTAACCATTCATCCATATTATTAGAAATTCAAAGGTTACGCACATGGAATAATGAATTTACGAATAGTAGAGGAAAAGAGTGCTCCTTACAGAGATGCAGATAACAGTTATAGTGCTTCGAGATGGTTTCAAGATTTTTATAACCCCTTTGTACACAGACATCAATTTTGGGGGAGGAAATGAGAAGTACACACACTACAGTAATTTCAGATTTTAAATACAAAAAAGCAAACAAAATAAACCTGTTAAGTCAATCAACTTCCATTTCCTTACCTCTGCATGGGGGAAGGGGGGCTCAGGGAGGTAGACCTTAGATTGTTTGTTGTGACAGAGCCTGGGA
This sequence comes from Lepisosteus platostomus, assembly GCF_059453375.1. Classification (NCBI taxonomy): domain Eukaryota; kingdom Metazoa; phylum Chordata; class Actinopteri; order Semionotiformes; family Lepisosteidae; genus Lepisosteus; species Lepisosteus platostomus. The sequence goes on from NC_142613.1 coordinate 18,741,813, forward strand.
TAAGAAAACATAACATTAATAATTATTAAGCAGACATAAATGAAACAAATGACCAACACTCGTGGTGAAAAATAACATGATAATAACACACTCATAACCATGTATACATTCACCCATAAACACGCTTGCCAAATAGTTTCATGTAAATCTGTCTGAAAGTCAGACAAAAGTCTCTCTCTAACTTTGTGGTCTAACCAAATTCTAACCCAAACATAAAATTTCAGTGTATTACAGAGGCAAAACATAGCTTTTGTCTAATTCTTTTGACAGATTTGAATGGCTTCTGGAGAGGACATAATGATTCTAAACACTCCAACACAAAGAGCACCCTGGGAAGAAAAGACAGATGGTGATTTACCTTTTCAGTGAAGAAAAGAAAAATCTTCAAACATGCCAACATGCTCAGGTTTTAATTACTTGTCCTAATTAAATAATAAAACTGTTTAAAAACAAGTCATTTTCAGTTTACTGCATAATTAGTACTTCATTTAATCATTAATGACTACAACTCCCTTTTGGTCCTCTGCTAAGTAGAGTATTTATCATAGACAAGTGCAAAGCCAAGTCTCTGAAAACAGCACACTTGGACAAGCCCCGGTAGCATTGTCTGGGAGGTCCTCACCATTCAGCGAAGATCTGAGAGAACTCCAGGGAGCTGTTAGCCACAGGGGAGATGAAGTAGAAGGGTGTGGAGCTGAGGTTTGCCGAGTCGATGAACTGGTAAAGACACTCCAGCAGGTCATAGATCACTCCAGAGGAGTAGCAGGGCACCAGCACATTACCTCCAGCACGGATAGTCATTGCTGCGAAGGATGGATACATTTGTACACTTGATAATTGTGAACGTACACAAAAGTGTTGGGATGTACAGAACTGGGATGTGAAACATATCTTGGAAGAGTAATAATGTTGATATTGCATCTACAATATGCTCAGCAATGTGTTTATTTAGTCCCCTTTGTTGTGAAAAGGTATTTAAGATCTAGTGAGAAGCTTCCTGCACATTTCACTGTACAGAAATCCTACTTTATCCCTTACCCAGGTTGCTGCAGAACTCCCCTAGCATGCCATCAGGGTTGGCAGTGGGGATCTGTGTCAGGCCAGTTAGAATCAGCACATCGCTGTTCTTCAGAGAGCTCTGATCCATTGGCTGCAACACAACAGGCGTGTCAATGAACTGATGTCATTTATTTCACAGTAAATCACATTTAAAGATGTGTTTTCTGCTCAGTAGGATAATAGATTTATTGACAAAACAAAAAAAACATTTTTCTATGTCTGCAACAACAACATCTCGATTATCTTGTTTTTAATACCAGGTTGGCTTGGTATTTAACACTCTTTAACACTTAGCACAGGAAAACATACTGTAACTCTTCAAATCCACTCCTATGTCAAACTTTTAACAGAACCGCTTGAGCAGCTTTCATCGAGAATGTCAGAGCAGTCATGGTTAATTATAGGCATAATCAGTTATTTCTGCAAGTGTTGTTTTCGAACATTTTAAAAAGGAACCATGTAAAAAATTTCAGCAATGCTCAGTGATCCTGAATAGTTTACTGTTTTGTCAGCTCAAGAAAATTCCTTCTGGGTAGTCACATGTTTATGTACTTACAACAACAAAACTGTTCTCTTTGCTACAGAGATTGCTACATTACCTGTGGGTGTGTGGTGAGCAGTGAAGATCCAGACACATAGGACACTTTCTCATAATGTGACTGGATGATCCAATTGGAACTACCCAATGCATACCCAGAACTCAGAGGGGTGATTTGCACGGCACCAAATAGCTCCTGGTGAGAACAAAATATAAATGAAACTGTGGACATACATGTCTTAAAATTATTAAACCCCATTAAACTCTAATCAGACGAATCTGTTGAAATATAATAAGATTCTGTTTAAATCATGAGGCAACAGTGTAGCATGTAAACAATCAGAGGCTCCTATACAGGCACGATATTTGGCTTGGAGATCTTCTCCGGGTTTAAATGTATGTTCTTGAAATTTGCAATAATTAAGCTTTAAGAATGCTTCAGAGTGTGGCTCTAAAGAAAGGTTAAAAAGTAGCCAAGTCCATGAGGCTTATCTTGGTAGTTTGGTACTGTAGGAGCTGATTGGCAAGGGTTTTATTCAACTGTTCTGTGAAAGCAACCAGGGTATCAGCGTTGACAACATACCTGAGTAGTTTGTTCCATAATCCCTAGTTCTATTAAAATCGAGTGGGACATTAGGAGTGGCAGCATGCCAAAGCTCTCTTTAATCAGCACATAAATTGCACAAAGCACCATTTAAATATAAAAGTTAAATAAAATCCTATTTTTACAGATGGCATACACATTTTCCACCGTAACTATGAAATAGCTGACATGTCTGACAAGTCATACTGCACATACTGTAGCACCCATTCATTAATTCACCACATGTAGCCCTGGAAGTATCCTGAAATTCAGGTTAGTCCCCTTCCAGCAGTACAGCACAGGCAGCAGTAATTGGACTGTGACAGGTACTTAGAAACTGAAAACCATCCCCATGCAGAGGAAACCTGTCACCCAAGAAAATTACATGTTTCAACTTACGATTTTCTGAGAGTATCCAACAAGCTGGACCTTGCTGAGGGCAGAGTTCACTTCCTGCATGCTATAACATCGCTTCCAGGTCCACACTTCCAATGCATCCTTCAATGGAGCTGGGAGCATCCTGGAACACATCGTACACACTGTATATCACACCTGAAGAAGGCTTCGCAACCTAAACATATCTTTCTTCTCTTATCAGCATGGAATAAACCTTCACTTGTTCATTTGCAGCCTATGCATGGTGACACAGCTACCTACTTGTACATATATAACAGCAACAATACCATAAATTATTTGTGTCTGATTTCATAAAATTAGTGAATAATCACTGTGAAACAGCAAAACCCATCTAAATAGATCTTAAGAAATACCAGTGATCTTTAGAAATGTGAAATTATTTCATGCCCATGCATGATTTTAGCAGGTATAACGTTGCTATATATGATGCTGTATCTAACTGATGCGCACATTTGTGGATTTAAACAAAAAGAACTTAAACATCAGAGTACAAAGAAAATGTTGACTTGTGCAGCATGCTTTGGCCTTCCATCTCCTGCACAGTGCCGAACAATTCCAGAGGGTGGAATTCTGAACTGGCTGTATAATTTATACCTCTGTATTTCCTTGTTTTTCCAGCAGGTGGCACAGTGGGCCTTAGGAACCCTCTCCATGAATGTCACCAGCTCTTCCATGAGCAGTCTGGTAGGAAAACAAAAACACCCAAATGCTAATAATTATGGTTAGCTCAGTTAGCCAGCCTGTACACAAATATATGCACCACTCCTGATCTTGGGGTAAAAAGCACTGTAATCCAGTTTAATCAAGCTATTTATTCAGGTTTAAAGTGCCCTTTAAAACAAAGGTAAGAGAACGACTACACATCTCACAAGTATGATTAGACAGATAAACCATATAATCTGTGATGAAACACAGGACCCTGCATCACCCGCCCCAAGGGGGTACTCTGACCCACATATTTGAAAACTTTTAAAATCTTATTGGAAATTGTTGTGAATTTTCTAACTGAATTGGCAGGTTTTATCTCATTTAAGCCAGCACCATATCACCCTGCAACTCACAACTGACAACCCACTGAAGCTAAGCAGGTGTGAGCCCGGTCAGTACCCGGATGGGAACCTCCTGGGAAATCTAAGGGTGATGCTGGAAGAGGTGTTAGTGGGAGCAGTAGGGTACGCTCACCCTGCAGTCCGTGTGGGTCGTAATGCCCCAGTAAAAAGGCGCTGTCCTTCAGATGAGAAGTAAATCCGAGGTCCAGACTCTCTGTGCTCATTAAAATTCCCAGGGTGTTTCTCGAAAATAATTCCCATTGGCCTTCACTAATCATGGCATCCTATGAATCCCCATCTACGAATTGGCCTCTTTACTCTGCTCCCCACTAATAGCTGATGTGTGGTGAGCGTTCTGGTGCTCTATGGCTGCTGTCGCATCATCCGTCGCAGGTGGATGTTGAACATTGGTGGTGGGGGGGAGTCCCCATTACCTGTAAAGCACTGTGAGTGGAGTGTCCAGAAAAGCGTTATATAAGTGTAAGGAATTAATGAAAAAAAAACTATGTAAGCTATTATTATTATTACTATTATTAACAAGTAAAACTATTTCTGACTTGTAAAAATAACTGTAGCAACTTGTGAGGTACATTCACACTGGGGTTACCTAATCCTTAGTGAAACTTGGCCTGTTATGGATTATTCTACTTCTTTAAAACCCGCTCGGGCAATTAAACCTGGTAAGAAAACGTCCAGTAACCCCAGGATGAAAAGTAAAAGTAAGGTTCTTGTGTAAGCCAAGATGGCCTTCTATCCATATTTTCATTTTGTTTTATGTTTAAATGCGCAGTTTGTACTGAACCACTTTACTCCGCCTGTTCAAAAACTGTCATGATTTAATTTTTAACTTAGCAATTATTATTCCAGACTCTAGAGACTCTGCAACGGCCTTCTTGCATAAACTAAAAGGGCTGCATAACTGCCTTTTTAAGTCTTTAAATTTAAATAACCTTTGATTTGCAAATCATTGGCTTAAGTGACACTTTTTAGCCTCAAAATCCCTCCTATTCAAAAACTGTTTGACCAATTAACTCCAAAATTTGAAGGTGTAACTTACTTTACTGGGCATAAGTTTCTGTGTAAACCTAGATGGTCTACAGATTGCCTTTTGTTCTTGTTGATACAGGGCCTAAACTACAGACTGCCCCTGTTCAAAAGCCAAATAACGCAAAAGATGGCCACCCACTGCCAAAATTGCTTTGCTATGTTTTAGAAACAGCTATACCGATTTAATTAAGTATAAGTATAAGATTCCATCAATATCGCAACCTGATTTTAATTTGCACCTAATTTACAACTAATATTTGGCTTTATTATATGCTTTTCTTGATGCATCATAGCTTTTGCTTTTGTGGAGACAATTAGGCATTAATAAATCTTTTAAGTAGTTTTAAATCTCTTCACAGTTGTTGCATCTCTAACAGATTGGGGCAATAAATACCGCATGGGAAGCTGCACAAGAGAAGGCTCCACATTGTGGAGAGTGTGGTCTTTAGTAAAATTAGAGCACCTGAATCAGCAGGCAAAGCACTGACCCTTAACACTGGGGCACAAGGTTTCTCCCTTCAATCAAGGGCTTAATTTCAGCACCATCAATGACACTGAAATGGCAATCTTCCATTTGCTGTTATTGGAAGCCAAAAAGCTTCATATTGTAATTTAAAGAAATACATGTTGCATCCACATCTTAATATCAGACAGGTAAAGTTCAGGAACCTCAGTGGTAATATTTCATTTAGTTTGCAAGCAACTTTTAGTGTCAGTATAGCGGTGAAATTCAAGACCCAAGTGATGAATAATATACACATGCATTCATGTCATTTTGCTTTATTATACTATTTCACAACAAAGGAGCTGGCTTAGAAGCCTTCAATACTGTATAAAGTTTTCTAGTTGACTATTATTTATTAATCAAGACTGAGTAATTAGAATCTTTGAGACAAAACACTAATACGAAATTCTGAACGTCCTATAGTTAAAAATAACAGATCAAAGAATAAAGCAATAGAATACAATGTGCCAAGAAAACAATGTAGTAATTCCATAGTCACTTAACAGTAAGCAATTACTGTTGATTTACAATAATGGGAGATACACCAAAGCAAGCCAGACATAGCCTACAGGCAGAGAGGGGGAGTAAAGTTTATCAGGTAGCACGTGAGGAAAAGGACAACAGGAAAGCACAGGATATTATTAATCATCACAAAAGCCAAACTTGGAAATACATTTACAGTATATAATATGAAGTTGTATTTGGTTACTTTACTTTAACTTTAAGACTCCCTGACTTCTAATAGTACATGAGGCCAATATGTTCATTTTTCCTTCTAACTACAGACACATAAAACTCTCCTTGCTTCTGCAGGTGTAAATGCACCATTAATCTAATTTAGTGAGTCATGCATTTTTACATCGTGACTGAAATCAGTATGTAAAGGATAATTGTAAATTCCCTTAACATCTTATTTCTTTTTGAAATACAGTATAAATTAAATATGCCAAGATTGTATAACCCAGGCATCTAAGAAAGTAATTAAGATTTGCATTTTTATTGATTAGTTTAGCCATGACGTGAGACTAGATCAATCACATTTTTCTTCGAAATACTGCTTTTGACTGCCTTTTTTCAATTTTTTATAGGCCCATTTATTTTTCTTCTTTTTTCCCGTTTTTATCATCATTTGATCATATGCTACCCCACTATTAAACTTTCAAGGGTTTTTCACTTTACTAAAAAAAATAAAAATAATCTTAATTTTTGTGATTCTAACTGCAAAGCTGGCTGTACAATTGGTAATTAAATCACAAACACATTATGTTTTGTCCCACTGATTACACATTTTTGCATAAGAGACAAAAATGATATCCTTTTTTAAATTACATGGAATTAGATTTACTTCCTCTATACTTTAACATAAACCAATTCCCATGTGATACACCAAAATTAGATTTGAATTCTAAAATGAGAATCAGGTGTTTCTAATTAGAGAATTACTTTGATATCCTTTCAAAGATGCCTTCTCTGTAGGAGTTTGTCCTTTGAATTTTAAAAAGAAATAATTGTTGTTTTTGTATTTGGAAAAAAAATCCATTCTATTCCAGTTTTTCATTTCAATAGCAGTGTTTTACTGAACTTGCACAAGCTTGACTAAAAAATATTACAACATTATTTTATAATACTGCTGCTTTAACTTTTATATGCTCAACCAGGAAAGCTCAGGTTTATGAGAAGTCTCTGAGAAGTATCCTATAGGAAATGAGCCAATTGTTTTAATAATAATAATAATAATAATAATAATAATAATAATAATAATAATAATAACTGCTTACATTTATATAGCGCTTTTCTTGACACTCCAATCAAAGCGCTTTACAGGTAATGGGGACTCCCCTCCACCACCACCAATGTGCAGCATCCACCTGGATGATGCGACGGCAGCCATAGTGCTCCAGAATACTCACCACACATCAGCTATCAGCTGGGAGGAGAGCAGAGTAATGAAGCCAATTCATAGATGGGGATGCCATGATTGGCAAGAGCCAATGGGAAATTTGGCCAGGATGCCGGGGTTACACCCCTACTCTTTTCGAGAAACACCCTGGGATTTTTAATGACCACAGAGAGTCAGGACCTCGGTTTTACATCTCATCCGAAGGACGGCGCCCGTTTAGTATAGTGTCCCCATCACTATACTGAGGCATTAGGACTCACGTGGACTGCAGCGTGAGCGCCACCTGCTGGCCCCACTAACACCTCTTCCAGCAGCAACCTTAAGATTTTCCCAGGAGGTCTCTCATCCAGGTACTGACCAGGCTCACACCTGCTGAGCTTCAGTGGGTTGCCAGTTGAGTTGCAGGGTGATATGGCTGCTGCCGATGACAGCCAGGGCTTCACATAATTTTTACCAAAGGGATTTCAGTTGCTATCAGCATAAATTCTACGGTATGCACCAAACTGATTCTGAAATGATTTATAGCAGCAAAAGAGCAGAACTGCATTTCTAAGAAGAATAGGTCTAAACAGTTTCTACAGAAAGTATTGCAGTTCATGGCTGCACTAACCACACAACATAATAGTGCTCCAAAATGAGATAAGACTATAATAAGATGAGTTCAGGTGGATACAGTAGCTGCGTCAGCATACCTAGTCTGCAGAGGAACAAGTAATAGGTTTATTCCATGCTGAAAAGAGAAGAGAGGGAACACAACGTTTCACACACCTGAAGAAGTCACACCAAACAAGCTCCTTTGTTGTGAACTAGTATAATAAAGCAAAATGACATATAATTCATGTGTATATTATTATATTACTGCTATACTGACACTAAAAGTTGCTTGCAAAGTAAATCACTCCTGAAGAAGGCTTCACAGCCGAAACATTGTGTTTTCTCTCTGCTCTTTTCAGCATGGAATAAACCTATTACTTGTTCCTATAATAAGACTATTTAAACATGGGACTGGGGGACAGGGGGCTCAAACAAAGGACAAACAGCTGTAAGAAATTTGGCTCAGGTTGAAAAAGACATCAGTCAGTCGGAGTTAGAAGAGAGCAATGCAAGACTGGAGAGCTGAAAACTAAACTACTGAAGGTAATGTGTAAATACCAAAACATGAGATTGGTAATAAGGAATATTCAGCAGCAACTTGTAACAACCAATTCTGATACTTAGAGGGTAAGCAAATCTGGTTAACAGAGTGATGGAGATTAATTTAATATTATTAACAAAAGGTCGTAAGGAAGCAATGTATATAAAAAATAAAGAATAAAGGCAAACAAACAATACAAATACTTCTGGCATTTTCTGGCATCACTTGTCACTTGAATGTGCTAAATCCTTTCCAGTTGCAAGGAAAACAGAATCTTCCCACTATCATGCTGCATGTCCTTACCAGTTTTCAAAACCAGACTATAACATTATTACTCCTGACACTGTACACTTTCCTAACCTGTCAACCTCAGACAATACCAAGCTTTTGAAATATTTCAGTTAGAATTAATCTGTCCAAGTGTTGAAAGAAATTACTGGAATTTGAGATGTTATCGAATACAAGCACTTTGTAACCCTTCCATATAAGTGTCATGTCTGTCAATAGTGAGCGTATGTTTTTGCTATATTAAATCAGAAAGAGAACCAGTGGAAAATCAGACAAATGATATAACGAAAATTCAGCTTTAGGCCGAATAATTTTTGTTACATGGTGTCTGATATATCATTCCCAGTTCTGAAACACAGAGTGCAAAAAATACTGTAATTTTCCTCATTACCTACATCATCCAACCTTTTCAACAATGAATATTCACCCATCAATTTTCCAACCACTTCATCCAATTCAGGGTTGTGGAGGAACATACAAACTCCACACAGACAGCACCCCAGTTCCAGGTTTGAACTCAGGGCCCCGGCTCTGCAAGGCAGCAATGCTAACCACCGCACTACCATCCATGAAAAGAAAATGTAGAAAAATACTTTCTCTCCTCCGGTGTTTAAAGTTTTGCATTTTCTTTTTTACTTGCATAGAAGCCTTTTAATATATATTTTCATGATTACTTTATAGAAAAGAGTATCATTTTACTCTACAAGGACATAGTTGTTACTTGTACCTACACAACATGCTTTGAAAAGTCATATCATTAAGCAATAATAAGCAGTGTGTTAATTTAGTTGTTAATGTGGTTTTGCTAAAGTGGCCTCCAAAAAATAATGAAGAGCAGAGATCTAAATAGAACATTTTTAAGCATGCAATTAGCTTGGTAGAGAATATGGCCTATTTAGACTTTCAGAAAACATTTCTCTCATCTGGAATTTCTCCTGCAGAAATGGCTGTACTGAAGTTGTTTAGAACACTGTCTGAGCTAAAGGAGGTCCTTCAAGACATAAAGGCTTCTTTATTTTATCTGACATTTTGGCACCAATTAGGGCTTCTTCTGCTTTAAATAATATATAATGCCATTTAGAATTCAGAAGGGTTCATTTTGAAGAGATGTTAATACTGCCCTTTCTATCTCTTTTATTAAAAGATGACAAAGATCCCACACTTTGTGTGGGCTATTGTCCCTGACTCTTTGATTTGCTCTGCCTCCTAGCTACTGTAAAGCCAAGGTTCTGTCAGAATGGCAGTAGGTCTATATGACCAGATTACTACACCACAATCAGACAAGCTTTGTTAAAGGGAGATGAGTATCTGATACTGATAAGTTCAATGTCTCCTATATATTATACATGCAGATACAGATATCGCTTCCCCCTATGCTATTCTTCCATTGAACACTGAGAAGACTTTTGACTTGATCAGGAATAGTAATTATTATTATAAAACTTTTAATAGTTTTATAATTAATTCTTTTTCATTTTTTAGATCATGAATTTTGGTTCAGGTTTCATTAACATGATTAAGTATATATGTCGACCCTTCACTAATGTGGTGAATAGGCAGCAAGTGCTCACAGGTATTTCTAGGAGACAATTGTTTTGGCCCATTTACAACTATCGTTGAAGTTATTAGATTATTATATCAGTCAAAAATGTACTTGTTTCTATTAACAATAAACACTCCATATCACCCTATGCTAAAGATACACTGTTGTATCTACGGTATGGAATGTGGCCCAATTCTATCTTGTGCCTTAGCTTCTATGTTTTTTTATTGATTTTGGTATTATATCAGGGCATAAAATGAATTGGTCCAAGTCTGCATTAGTGCCTTTCCATTTTGGGATGGAGAGAACTAGTTTTTCTGCCACCAAACTCCTAAAATGCAGGACCCTGGTACTGTGATATAATTCTCAGAGCAAGCTGTCAACTTGGCTAACATTTTTTTTAAAATGTAAATGCTGACTTGAAGAGATGAACGCATTTTCCCAATCCTCTTCTTGCTCACATCTCCACAATAAAATGTAATTTGTTTCCTTGTTGGAAACAGTTTTAGTTCTATGATTCTTATTGTTCCATCTTAAGCATACAGGGATAGACGGCAAACTCTAAATACATATCTACAGTAAAGTGATCCCATGGTACAGTATATGTTCAACCCTGCAGCCAAAGAGGTCCACAAGGTTTTAGCTCTGCCAAGCTCATTTTTTTTCCCAGTCCTTTGTTTTCTTAGAACTGCTTCATTTAATCCCGACACTTCTGTATCTTGGCATTCACTTGAACACTGTCTGGTTTCCCTTTAAGACATTGTAGATTGTATTTTGGGTGTATAATTACATATTTATCTGCAATTAAGGATAGACTTCACTTGTTCCAAGACTTCTAATCTCAAAACAATCTGATAAAACCCTGGTACCTCCTTTTTTCATTTATTTCTCCATTCTACCATGTGAGCCTATAGTGTTTAACAGACCCAATGTTTAATCTGGATTTGGTGGAAAAACAAAGGAATAGGCTTTCTTTATTAATGTTTTCATGTTAGAGGTTTCATACAAATATTCAGGAGCTGTTAATATTTGGAATAGGGATTTGAACATTACAGATGAAGAAACTTTCAGGGCCAGTATAAATTTGGCTTCCAAAATCCATATTGTTTAAACAATCTACTCAAACTTTATTGTCCCAGGGACAGAACTGTGGAGGCTTACTGTGCTGTTGCCGACATGGTTAAATAATCTCTGACAGTCTGGTATGGAAACTCAGCCACTCAGGAGACAAAACAGCTGGATAGAGAGGGCCACACTGCTTCAAAAATAATTGGCTGTGACTTACCATCTGCTTCCATATCCACAACATGTTTAAATGGAAAAACCCTGAAGATTATCAGTGAGCACTCTCACCTAGCTTCTCCCCTGTTTGCGCTTCTTCCCATGGGAAGAAGGCTAAAATGTATCAAATCCAGAACAAAGTGGTTCTTGAAGAACACCTACCTTGAGAAGATTCGCTTTCTCAACACAACACTGTTATAAAAGTATCTATGGAAGTATTTATTGGCAAATGTGTGGATTCTATCTTCACTGTAATGTAGCATCATGTTGTATTCCGTATATGATAGTTGTATGTGTGTTATTTATTATTTTTCTTTCTCTTCTTGTATTTGTTTTTGTTTCCCAGGAGGTTTTGTTTGGCAATAAAGTTGACTTTCATTGTAGAATACCAATATTGCAGCTATCTAATCTTATTTTAACGTTCTTTATTTTATAAACCATTCATTGTTAAACCCATTAAAAATAAGAAAGCTTTAGGTAAAGTGCAAAATATAAGACTAATCCTTAAACAAAGTTATGTGAAAACAATCTTTCCTATATACAAGTCTTAAAAGCACAAAGAGAGTACTGAGGCAAAATTACTTCAGACTGCAGTGAGGCCATTAAAAGGCTTACTAAAGGGCTTACAAACCTGTGGCACACAAGACCCCTGCACTTGTGAGGTTGTTACAGACTGACAGCAGATACATAGATAATTTACAAAGAAATAGGATAAAGACATAAAACTTAAAACACAATAAATGTATTGCAATCGTAAACCAAATTAATTAATTCTATAGCTGATAAACTTTATTAAGGTAATTAAATTCCTATTTTAGGTGTATTGATGAAGCATTAAATTAAGCCTAGGTCTTGCATCGGATGCATCTCATATATTTGGGTAATATTAGAGAACACCTGAATGCCCTGAATATCCATATGCAGGTTTGAAATAATACATTCTGTACAAACAAATCAAGAGTTTACTTTTTTAGAATAATTTAATACAACAAAGCAGCTTCTCATATTAAACCAGTACTTGTCAAATCTGCCACAAAGTCACCAGCTACACATCAGGCATTAAAAAGCTTTCCTCGTTCATTCAATCAACAGTAAAAATCTAACTGAGCATTGTGGCCTGGGTGCTCAGCACACCACATCACTCATGGCAAGTATCATGTTGGCACACAATGACAACCACTGCTACCACTTTGGTTTTACAACAAGAATACAAGAGGACTCAGACCTTAACATTTAGGGCTGGGTAGACACCCAGCAACCAATTTTTCCCCTGATAAGTGCAAGATAATAGATACAAGGTACAAGTGAATCTGAAGTATTAGACGCGTGTCACTGAGCTGGAGGAAGCAAAATGTGAGAAACAACTATGAGTATATGAGCAGACTCATAACGTTCTTCAACTAGACTGTAGGATAAATATATGTTTTTAAATATATTGCTAAAATTAAATCGAAGAAAGTCATGACAAAATCATACTGTTACATATACTAATATAGTTACACGTCAGAATATCCAGTTAAATTGTGACCACCGTGTTACAGGAAAAATACTGCTGCACCAGAAAAAGTACAAAGAAGAGCAACCAGACTTATCTTTGGCCTGAAGCAAATGTCATATTCAGACAGCATAATGCAACTGAATAAATTTAGCACAGACTTTTGCTTCGAGTATTCACAATCCGTAAAGGCACCAACCACTCAGTAGACCCCTTCAAGGTAAACAGAATCACAAAGATCCAGGAACACAATTGGAAAACTGAGGGCCATTTAAGACCAAAAAAACAGGACACAAAGCTTTATGAAGAGGGTTGTGGCAATCTGGAACCAATTTCCAAAACAAGTGGATGTAGCTTATTCCACAGGAAGTCTAAGGACAATGAATCTAATACTGAATTCTAAGAACAAAAAGCTACTATGTGGAAGTGCACTTAAAACCAAGAACAGAAGGCTGAAGCAAAAGTACGGAAGTAAGCCACATAGCCATGTTGTTGGAGGCGATACCCTGGCATCTTTAAGGAAACTACTTGATAAGATCCTTGGATCAATTAGCGTCTGGCCAAACGGCCCATTCTCATTTGTAACCATTTTTCTGTTCTTACATAGTGGTAACAAAGTTCTTTTTGGGTGTATCAAAAATTGCTGAAGACAACATTCATAAAGCCAGCTTCTTCTCACCAAATAAGGGAGGAAAACTATAAATGCCAAGATGGGAAGAAACAAATCTTGACTGGACTATCTACAACACACTTGGCAACTACTGAGAGTCATTGTGAAGATCATCCAACCTCAATGGATGGACTTGATCAACTTGTTAGCTCTTTTACATAATCCTCTTCATCTGTTTGATTAGCTTATAAAACAGTTTGATTAATAGCCATCAGCAACTCTCTCCACCTGTTCTTACCTGCCTATCTGGAATGTGGGCTCTGTGGCATAGACCATGCCGGTGAATCCAGTGTGCTCAGTGATATACGGAAGAGCCATCATGCAATGGTAATTGGAGATAAGGATCACATCAATAGTAGATAGGTCCAACAACTCTTTCTGTGGTTGAGAAAAAAAGTATAGGCAGTATCACCTATTATGTTTATTTCTATAAGGCAGTCAAATAAGACTCATTTTATACAATGTATTCATGCATAAAGCACATCTCTATTAATTTATTGTGTTGGAACATTAAAAAAAACTATCAAGGTGGGGACCTGCTATTTACACAAAAATAATAACTGTAATATTTTATTACAAATATTCCTTGGGTTCTACCTTTAAACATATTTTAGATATTTTTGGGGACATGATTTACCTGAAGCTTACAACTTTTCTTAATGAAAGTAGAGAAATTGTGGTATGGAGTTTGGGTTATGCTACAGTACAGGGTAAATTCTGAAATGTACAATTAAAAGTTAAAAATATCTGGATTTTATATATTACAAAGGACTAGAATATGACAGGAGAAAAAACAAAACTACAGTTCTGCACCTCAGGGAGGCAGAATTCTGGAAGAGAGTCCACAAACACTCTGCCTGCACATTCCTTCAGCTCCTGAAAGACAGAGAGGATGGAGGTTATGATGATGCAATTTTCCCAACTCTTCCTATCACTAAATGATCCACTAACTTAAACTTTAAGTTAAAGTCCAACATCCAGACTTTAATGTGCATCACTGTTAAGATCTATCTTGTACATAATCAAGTAAGCTAGTTTTCCTGTAATTATATGTGATAATTGTTATAAACTCTGAACTCTATGTATTTTCTACCTGATGGTAATAGAAAAACTCCTCTTACTGTTTTAAGGCAATTTTAATAGAAATCAAATCGTGCAGAGATCCGAAACATTTTCATTCCAGTTGAGCTCTGATATGTCTAATTTGGCTCAGCTGGATCAATCTTGGATTTTGAAAGTGGTGCTGGGCTGATGTATGGGACAAAGCAGAGAGGGCCATTTATTTAATGCACGTTTGAAAACAACAAAATGATTCACTTAATTTAAAACAATTATCATTATAATTGTTTGGCCGGTTTTCATACAAACAATCATAATGTAAATACTTAAGAATACCAATAAAAAAACTTTAGAATCATCTTATATAAAACTAGAACACCAGTCTATGCAAAGATAAAGCTTCATAAATATTGTAACGCAACGGGGGCTCGGGCGGGCGCCCTTGCCGCATCTGGTCGGCCCCTGCACCCTCGGGGGCTCGAACCCGGGACTTCCGCGTCTCTCTGCAGCGACCTAGCCCCGTGAGCCAAAGAGAGATCTCTCTTTGGCTCACGGGGCTAGGTCGCTGCAGAGAGACGCGGAAGTCCCGGGTTCGAGCCACCAGTCGGGATGGGGCCGACCAGATGCGGCAAGGGCGCCCGCCTGAGCCCCCGTTGCGTTACATTGGTGTCAGAAGTGGGATGGGATAGCCCTTCGCCGGGGACGGCGATTTAAGCGGGGGAGAGTGTAACGCTTACGGCCGACAGGGCGCTGTGTAAGAGCCGGCGTACCAGAGCGGGTGACGTCACCGCCCTTCCCTGTGATAGCAGGACCACAGCTACTGGGCTGTAGAGAGATCTCTCTTTGGCTCACGGGGCTAGGTCGCTGCAGAGAGACGCGGAAGTCCCGGGTTCGAGCCTCCAGTCGGGATGGGGCCGACCAGATGCGGCAAGGGCGCCCGCCGGAGCCCCCGCTGCGTTACATTGGTGTCAGAAGCGGGGTGGGATAGCCCTTCGCCGGGGACGGCGATTTAAGCGGGGGAGAGTGTAACGCTTACGGCCGACAGGGCGCTGTGTAAGAGCCGGCGTACCAGAGCGGGTGACGTCACCGCCCTTCCCTGTGATAGCAGGACCACAGCTACTGGGCTGTAGAGAGATCTCTCTTTGGCTCACGGGGCTAGGTCGCTGCAGAGAGACGCGGAAGTCCCGGGTTCGAGCCCCCGAGGGTGCAGGGGCCGACCAGATGCGGCAAGGGCGCCCGCCCGAGCCCCAGTTGCGTTACAATATAATATTTGTAAGTTGTGTCTTGAGCAGGTCATTTCTACAAACCATTTTACATTATTATTTTGTTTTCTACAACCACTGTGGAGGTGACACTTCATGTGAATTCAACTGTGTGATGTTTATAGGTCTCATTACCTTTTCCAACAGAGTGTTCCCATCCTTCGACACCCAGCCAGGCAGCCTGGACAGTCTTTGACTAGGAGACAGAAATATATTAGGGTTTACAGAGCACTGTAAATTATATAGTTGTATACAACAAACTGTCCCATTGACTTACCCCCAGAAAACAATGTAACCTCAGCATTAACTTCTCAGTCCAGCTTCATAGGCTTTTCCTGTATTTTGCTATTTAGAAAAAAGCTACATTTCTGGTGCGTGAGGAAACATGCGGAGGAAGTATTCTGGCTTTAATTT
Source organism: Lepisosteus platostomus (assembly GCF_059453375.1). NCBI lineage: Eukaryota > Metazoa > Chordata > Actinopteri > Semionotiformes > Lepisosteidae > Lepisosteus > Lepisosteus platostomus. The sequence goes on from NC_142613.1 coordinate 18,758,058, forward strand.
GCTTTTGAGCTCTTTCTTCACACAGCTGTACAAGCTGAAACACCAGAATATATCAACTATTAATAACACTATCTGGGCTTCTAAAGCTTTTCTTCTTGCTATAAATAACAAATCTCTTAAGATCAACAAACAATCCATTCATTTAAGGCTCTCTGTTGGAATAAACATCTGATGAATAGGACAGACTAAAATAGAAGACAGTGATGTCTAGTCTTTCAAAAACATGTAAAAGTACAGGTGTGTCCTTATTTTAAATTGTTTCTTAAATCTTTAACAAATGTGCTTCACTTCAGAATTATTTCACTGAGAGGTAATACTTACAAATACTTTTTGTAAAATTTAGTCATTCAGACAGAATTACTAAATGATGATGACAAATACAGCATTAACTGTAGTTTAATATAATTAAGTCCTATCATTAACCATTGAGTTGTTATATGTATACTGCTGGGGAATTTCTTAAGTGTCTCTGCTTCTACTCTACAACTTATAGTCATGAATTATCTAATGACTGCACAATGTAGGCTATTACTTTTAACACTAATTTAATAAGACATGCATTCCCTCAGTGTGTTGTTTAATTTAATATCAGGCAACATGCATGTTAAATGTAGCAAGGTATAAATGAAGTGGAAGTTATACTAGTGTTGATTGATTGATTCATTAATTCCAAGTTAATTTAACTTAATAAAATATGATTTGGTGAAATAAAAATTGTTCACTTATCCCAAAACTGCTGTTCTATATTTCAAAACAATAAACACTACAACATTTGGAGAAACCCAATATCAGACTTTGTTAAGAGCCAGCAGCCATGTCACCCTCCAACTCACAACTGGCAACACACTGGGGGTGTGAACCCTGCAGCCTATGTGGGTCTAAATGCCTCAGTATAGTGATAGGGACATTATACTGTAAAAAGGTGTAACCCTGGCATCCTGGCCAAATTTCCCCATTGGCCTTTACCAATCATGGCCTCCTAATAAGCCCCATCTATGGATTGGCTTCATTACTCTGTTCTCCTCCCCACTAATAGCAATGTGAGCGTTCTGGCGCACTATGGCTGCCGTCGCATCATCCAGGTGGACACATTGGTGGTGGTGGAGGGGAGTCCCCATTACCTCTTAAGTGCTTTGAGTGGAGTGTCCGGAAAAGCACTATATAACTGTAAGCTATATAACTGTACGTTTTATACTGGCATAATATTGGGATAAATCACAGCTAAAGAGTAATACATTAAAAATAATAGTTAATAAAAATGTTAGAAGACAAAATATCAAGCTTTCATGTTTGCATAGTCCACCCTAATTCATCCAATTTAGGGTCATTGGAGCGAGAGCCTACCCTGGCAAGCAACAGGCACAGGGTGGGATAAATGCTGGATGGATCTCCAGTCCGCCGGCAGGACATACACACTCACAGACTAGGGCTAATATTAACATACCAGTATGTCTTTGGACTAGAGCACCCAGGGAAAACCCATGTGAACACGGGGAGAACATACAAACTCCACGCAGATAGCACCCAAGGAACTAAACCCAAGGCCCCAGCACTGCGAGGTAGAAATTCTAATCACTGCACTATAATGCTGCCCTATTTTGTAATGCATTAATTAAATCACAAAATAAATGTCAGAGAAATCATTATTATGTTCTACCTAATGCAAACTACCCAATCTCTTCTCTTTTTGTAAACCAATTATGTATGTGATTTGTTTATTGATAAATAAAAGAATTACATAACTACAATATTTCCATAGAGTGACTCCAAACCTGAGCTGTAATTAAATTTAAAATACAGCACTAGAGTGCAAATTACAGCTAATGACTAGCGCGATTGAGTGGTAGTGATTACAATTCTAAACATTAACAAGGAACATAAACAATTTTTAAAGGTCTTGTATTTATAACTTTCATTGTCACTGCCATTAAACAGACTTGATTTGTATTATATTACAAAAAAGTAACATCAAGATTTGTGAACAAAATCAAGATCTATCATTACTTAACTAAACAAACAAATGTCTTTATGTGAAACAGGCACAGGGTGGGATAAATGCTGGATGGATCTCCAGTCCATGGCAGGACATACACACTCACAGACTAGGGCTAATATTAACATACCAGTATGTCTTTGGACTAGAGCACCCAGGGAAAACCCATGTGAACACGGGGAGAACATACAAACTCCACGCAGATAGCACCCAAGGAACTAAACCCAAGGCCCCAGCACTGCGAGGTAGAAATTCTAATCACTGCACTATAATGCTGCCCTATTTTGTAATGCATTAATTAAATCACAAAATAAATGTCAGAGAAATTATTATTATGTTCTACCTAATGCAAACTACCCAATCTCTTCTCTTTTTGTAAACCAATTATGTATGTGATTTGTTTATTGATAAATAAAAGAATTACATAACTACAATATTTCCATAGAGTGACTCCAAACCTGAGCTGTAATTAAATTTAAAATACAGCACTAGAGTGCAAATTACAGCTAATGACTAGCGCGATTGAGTGGTAGTGATTACAATTCTAAACATTAACAAGGAACATAAACAATTTTTAAAGGTCTTGTATTTATAACTTTCATTGTCACTGCCATTAAACAGACTTGATTTGTATTATATTACAAAAAAGTAACATCAAGATTTGTGAACAAAATCAAGATCTATCATTACTTAACTAAACAAACAAATGTCTTTATGTGAAACCGAAAATTAGATACAGCTTATTTTACTTGAAACTAACAAAACTATGAGTTTTGTCAATGAATGTTGGCCATTTTTTTCTATACTTCTAACCAAATCTTTGTTCATTCAAGCTCCAGGCTTTTAAAATGTTGATTTCCAAATAAGCATTATAATTATTTTACAAATGCTGACTGTTTTACTTTTTCTCCACTATTTGGATGTCCAGTTGTTTGCGAGGAATTGTAAAGTCTACAAATTAAAAAAAAACAACTAGATTGCACGCTCCAACAAATGTTCAGGGTCTTTGTTTAGAGTGGTTTGATTTATATAAATATCGCCATAAGAGAAGTGGGCTTTTCAGCCAACCATCAGATCACATTTTATCCTCTCAATCTAACAGCTTTGTAAAATATCTTGGCTTTCCTGAAGAAATCCAACCCTCTTTACTCATTCTCCACAAACAATTCACAAAGGAAAAAGGGAGAACATGCTAGGTCAACTTTATATTTAAAAGCTAACACTCACTCAATTTTGATGATGTTTCTGGGAAATTAAAATTACATAGAACAAGAAGAATATGCCAAATTCCTTTGTAAAACATCACAACATCATCACTTTCAATAGTTGCCCGTCCAATTCAGGGTCACAGTGGCCCTTCCAGAGCCTATCCCTGGAAGCACTGAGCACAAAGCAGGCTACACTCTGGATGGGATGCCAACTCATTGCTGGGCACACACTCCCAGTAAGGCAAGTGTTACAGAAGCCTGTGAACCTACCAGCATGTCTTTGGAAGCCGGAGCACCCACAGGAAATCCCCGCAAACACAAAAAATCATGCAAACTCCACACAGAGATCATGCCAGGAATTAAAACCCAGGACCCCTGCACTGGGAGGCAACCATGCTATATACTGTGTCACCGTGCTGTTCTTTGAAAAACGTTTCACCAATAACATGTGTGCATTTTACTATGAAGACTGTATTTTTATTTTTTGTTGTTGATGGTCTTACCTATGTACTAGAGGCAAAGGCAGGAAGTGCAGCGCTGATGTCATGTCAAGCCCACAGTCCAGCATGATGGTTGTAGATTTGAATTTGAGGACATTGCAGGGCAAGGTTGGATGACCAGACAAGCAGTACTACACAAATACAGAATAACACACATCATGTTTTTAAACCATGAGAGGCAATTGCATTTAAAAGTATTTATCAATAAGCTATGGCAGAAAAATGTTTTTTTTATGAGCTTCAATTCTTAAATTTAAATCCAACTACTGGGATATTCTTCCTTCTTTATTCTCACGACGTTAGTGATGACATACATGATAAAGTTGATGTATTACAGTCCATCAGACAAACTGGAACAGACATCGAACCATTTACAATTGATTACGTAAAAGAACATTTTTTTAAAGCGGTGAACAAATCTTTTCCTGTAAGTACAAAACAAAGTACAGAACAGTAAAATACTAAATTTGCTTGCAAAACATCATGACGTTGAACTGTACTTATTTTCATCGTTAAGCAACACTGTGCTATATAAAAATAATTACTTGCAGACGTGTAGCGCTTTATGAAAGGGACCGACTCCATCTATTAAAGTGCAGCAATTTGATTACACACAATAGATCATGTGAAGAAGTACGAAACTGCTTTGTCATCTGAATTAAAACAATTGCAGAAAGGCCAGATTTAAAATAAACCAAAACTGAATTAAACCAGGACACCAGGAGCTTAATACGTCAGGTTTTGCGTGCACTAGTCTTTTCCTTAATGCATATACTGCACATTAGTAAAGTGGTAAACATTAGATTATTTCTAGTCAACACGTGTCCAGCTTTTGTAAAATGTAACGTGAATTGTCCAAACGAACTTCAGTCACCTTTTCCTGCTAATAACATAAAAAACGTTCCAGTTTCTCTAAAGTTCCCTCATTCAACTGACCCATGCTTATTGCAGCCTGGACTTATCAACAAGAAATGAAATAACTTAATTGTATACTCACTAGTTTCATCCTGAATTGTTATGTCAGATGGCCTAGATGTACAGTATATATTTACAATCCCCACGCCAAATCTTTTGGATTTCAAGAGTCAAAGTTGATAGTTCACTTCATCATACTTCCTGTGATCACCTCCTCTGGGAGATGTAGTTTATTTTTTTAATTTTCACTGCCGGGTAGCTAGAGCAAAGGGTGAAAAGGGAACAGAACGCAGAGCGACGTGTGACGAGTGTTTCTGTCGGCCGCTACTTTGTAGTCCCGCTGGGAGTAGGTCCATGACGTTAACGGGAATTGTAGTTCTCGGTGGAAGCCTGTCGCTTCAGATTGAGAGGGACTCGGTTTTATACTTTGTGAGAAACTACGGTTCCCGACGAACCTCATTCTGCTTTCTGATGTTGATGTCAATATGGCTGCTGTCAGACAGACAAAGGCAAGTCAGTCTAGTCTCTGACTGAAATCAAATTAGAAGGAAAAGGACAGCAAGGGTTTCAAAAAATAACTCGTGTATGTTTTGTTTCGGTGCTAAATTCGCGGGATCACTCTAGGAATTTATTTGTATTCCTGTTATTAAATGGTGTGGTGGACGGAGGCCCAAGATAAACTGATAAAGGTAAGAATTATGTGTCAATATGCAGCGTCTGGATTAGTTTACACTGTTCGAATGGTATACAGGTCGAATTTTGATCAGGTGTATTTCAGTTTTAATGAAACGTGTATTGGTTGCCTGTGTACACTGACTCCGATCTGAACATAAAGCCAGGTCTTTTGAAACTGCAAAAGTAAACATGATTAACTATCATAAGTGTTATCAGTGTTATGCTTAGTGGGGGAGTTATCTTCAGATTTTTGTTCGCACAGTATGTGCTTCTCAACACAGAATGTCCTTTGAAAATGCATTGTCAGCTAGATGTTCATCACGATGCCATGTCTATAAAATGCAAACTAATTCGTATTTTGGGAAGAATAAGCGACCTGCATTTCTTCTGGATTATCAACTCGAAATGCAGTAGTCCTAAAATGATCCATAATTTACACATTTTTAAAGTGCAGCACGCTAGGTGTTGCAGTGGGTGGATGGTGTTTCTTACTCCAGCAGCCGTAAACATTGTACCCTGGGACGTGTGTTTATTTTGGTGGTGCAAGTATGTGGTAGCTTTTGGGCGGTGTGGGCGTTTTGGTGGGCTTGAAGTATAATGACGTAACTCATTTCTGAATGTTTAACGTCTGACCGAGCGGAGGTGTATGACCTGTAGTAGCAAATACTAACTCCCTAACGATTATCATTCATGTTCATCATCGTCCTAATAGTGTCAAGTATATTTAGTCTGACCTTGTTTATTGAATCAACACATTCTTTCTCAGTAATATATGTTAAAATTCATTGCTATAGATCAAGGGAATACTGAGTGGGCTGTACTACATTATGCATCATTTAGATGCATCAAAAACAGAAGAAAATTAAAGTTGTCTTTTTGAAATGAATTGGAATGAATCAGTTTTTGACTCGTTTTGACTCTTACATATCATTGTGACCATATGATAATTGCTCTGTACAGTACAAATTAGAAATAAATCTCAATGCATAGTGTGTACAGAATGGAGCAGTCATTGTACCTTTAGCAAACAATGTTGTGTTGTCTAAAATACAGCAGTAAGTGCAGAATTCTTCACTGATAACTGCGAAATCCACAGTTCTGGAAGTTTTGACATATGTGAGTGTTGCTAATTCTGTTTTGTTGTTTCTCTTTGTAGAACACTGTGAAAACTTTTTGTGTTCAATAATTTCCAGAGGTGTACTGGAGTTAGACTGTAAGATCAGAAGATAATGCAGTTAATGTTAGACCTGTTCAGAGATAAAGAGAATCGCACCATTTTACCTCAGTGTGGATTTGCATTTGTATCTTGAAGAAAAATCAGCATGTCTAGTCAGCCTTTCCTTTAAATGGCTGTCTGCCAAAGTGAGTCACGGGCCATATGCTCCACTTGTAAACGTGAACTTCTACAGGTATCCAGGCTGTTACTTGCCCCCATTTGGAGAACAAGTGGTGGAAAAAGGCCATGTTTGAAGACACTAACCCACCTTGATCTGAAATTATGATATCACATCTGTCTTGACCAATTGTGTGGTGCCATTAACAAATTGGTGCTGTGTCACTTCCCAAACTGACTGGCAGCAGTGTGTGACTTAATTCTTTTAGGTGAACTGTCATTGCATTTTGTCATCGTTTACCCTCTGTGATCTGGTCTGTGTCCTGACTTGAATTTAACTAACATATCTTCAGATATTGATGGGCAATTTCATAGGCACTGTCTATGCTTACTTTAATGCTTGTTGGATCATGTCACAAATGGGTTTCATGGGATTATATTACTCTTTACCAAGGCCATAATAAATAACTGTTCTCCTCAAAAATTACAGCATAGCGTTCTTTGCCGAAGTACATGGGTACCATTCTTAGCCAGCAGATCCCCTTACAGAAAATAATAACATTGCAAGACGTTACTTTAGTAGTTACAATACCATCAAAGCCTAAACTAGAATTCGGCAAGGCTTGGAAAATTCTTTGAAACTGGGGCTTTTAACCCCAATAAATCTCAAAGCGCTTTACATACAGGAGAAGACCCACTTCTTCTACCAGTGTAGCACAGTGCCCACCTAGGCAGCAATCATGTGCCAGCAGCTCCACTATATAGCAGTTCAGGGATTGAGTTGAGAAACAGCCTCACCAATTCAGTGAAGAGGAAAATTTAGGAAAGCCAGACTGTATGTGATCAAAGTCTACTTTAGACACCATTGTTAGCATTCCTACCTTTTCTAAAAATGTCATAGGATCTTTGGTTTTTGTCAGGACTTCTATTTCAAGTATCTGAAGGTCAGCAAATCCTAGAGCACAGTTGTAACAGGTACCCATACGGGGACATTAGTTTGGAAATTCTGGCCCAGAGGGAAAAGTGCGATCTATTCCTTCACCAATTCCACTTACAACAGCAGTCTGGTTTTCTTTGGGGTTTCCTATGAACAGGCTCAAACTGCATAGCTTCATATATCTGCCTAGAAGGCGACAATGCTGCTCCTTCAAGATAACAAAGGCCCTTACTTTATCAAATGCCATTATGTGAACATCCAGCCATAGAAGTCAAACCTTTGCTTTAAATTCCAGCAGTGGCACATGCATTACAACTCATTTTACAGACCCAACTGCTGTACTTGAGCACTATCTTCCAGGAGCAACCTGATTTTCCTCAGAAGCCCCTCACCCAAGTATTGATCAGGCTCAGCTTTGTTGAGTTGAGATGTGGTGAGATCAGCTCTGATTTTTCTCTTCAGTAGTTCTTTGATGATCGTCTGGGGTGTTGCAGTCTGCTGACAGTGGTAAATGACGATTGTCTGCCAGTGTATGAACAATAAGCAAGATAGCTGTGTTGTGTTTTTGGACCCCTGCTTGTTGGAGGCAGTTACTATAAGCGCACATGACTGCAGCACATACTGCAGCTGCATTTCACAGAGGATGTTTATGTTTTTTGTTCCCTGAGAAGTCTAGATTCATCACTGTAATTATCTTTTATATTCCCCGGGAACTTTGCCAGTGTATTAACTTTCCCCATTGTATCTCATCACCTTTCCGTCAGTGCTTATTGCCGTCCTCTTGTTGGATATGCGTAACCCTCCTTTGGGTACCATGCAAAGTCCATACTAATGGATTTTGTAAATCAAATAAAGCGATGAAATAAACTGATCTATAATTATTAGAACATTTTCCATTTTGTGTGCATGTGTGGTGGAGGTGTCCCATGTGGATATTGCGATGGATGACGTCGGCAAATGCCTTCAACCCACTTCTGTGCACAAATTGCTAGCCTAATCTCTTAATATTGGTTTATTTTGAATTCTGTATTAAAAGTTCCTCAACCTCAGGAATGAATCAATATAATTTGTTTGTGTGTTCATTTACTGTATACTTAAAATATCTCAAAATACCACTTTGGTTTCCATAAAGTGAATTTTATTCATTTGACACCCTGTCCGCATTAATGAAAACAATATCTTTATTTCATAGCTTCAGCAAGGGTAAGATCATTATGTTTAAGGTGACTGTGTTTTGTGCCTGTTTATTGTATTTTGAAGGTAGTTTAAGGTTTCAAATCATAAAATTGCCTCATAATATGAAATTTGTTGATTTCCTCTCAATAATATCGATTTTAAGAAGCCAGACCACATTGTGCTTTCTGTTTCCTGTTGTGTGCTGTTTTGAGTTTATGGTGGTTAAAAAATTGGTACGGTACTCCATTAGAAGTGAAATAGCCTCTAATCTTTCATGAAAAGGATTTTGTATAAGTAAATGTAAACATCAGCATTGTTGTTGAATGAAGGTGTTTCCTTGGTTACAGGAATTCTCTTGCAATAACTTACAATAAGTACAATCTTCTACAGTCTGAACTGTAAGATGAGCAATTCCGAAAGAGATTCAGGATATGTTTTTCATAATAAGTAAGATCAAATAAATAAACAAACTTCATGTCCTGTGAGCAGAGAGTCACAATTTTTAGAAACATAGTTTAGCAGAAAACACAAGGCCATGTCAATATAAATTTAATGTTCAAAGATACAAGCAGAAGTGAGGTCTATGGGTATTTTTGGTCTAATTGTGTTTTTCAGTTACAATCTATCTTTATAGTTCTTGCCCCTGCAACCAGAGTATAGGGGAGAGAGAGGCAGCCACCTACCTCATTTGGCTAAAATCCAGGGAAACAATTTTTAAGAGTAGCTCCTGGAGAAAAAACACACAGACACATGCTAAAAAACAAACTCTGCATGGACAGGTACTTGAGGCAGGAATAAAACCCACGATCCTTGTGCTGTTAGAAAGTAGCAGTAGTCATCCTACATAGTCTGTTTAAGCTGCTGCATCCTTTTCTTAATTTGATTGGTTTTACTGTAATTTGATGTAACTACTTGATCTCATGCCCTTATGTTAATAGTATTGCTATTAGTGTATGAAGTAGAATTTTGACATTTTACATTTAGGATACTAGTACTGAAAGCCAGAAAGTGGCGTGTCTCTTTTCACTTTTTGCTGGCACTTATTCTTAACTGTTTACAGTGGTTATTTTTACACACAAAATTGGTTGGTCAGCATCAAACTAATGTTATTTGCATGGAAATTAAAGACTCTGTTCTGTAATTCCTTATCTGTTTGAGGGAGAATGCGCAAGGATTAAGACAGTTTGAAGTAATTGCATAGCTGCAGCATTTTATATGACCATAACCAGAGCAAATATTTGAATCATGATCAGTTTTCTGGTTTTGGCGTTTTCTTTTAAAAGCCACTACAGTATTTTCTCTACATTAAATCTGTAGAATGTACAGTGGTGTGAAAAAGTGTTTGCCCCCTTCCTGATTTCTTATTTTTTTGCATGTTTGTCACACTGAAATGTTTCAGATCATCAAACAAATTGAAATATTACACAAAGATAACACAAGTAAACACAAAATGCAGTTTTTAAATGAAGGTTTTATTATTAAGGGAAAAAAAATCCAAACCTAAATGGCCCTGTGTGAAAAAGTGATTGCCCCCCCCCCCGTTAAAACATAAATCAACTGTGGTTTATCACATCTTTGGAAAGCTGAGTTCAATTTCTCTAGCCACACCCAGGCCTGATTACTGCCACACCTGTTCTCAATCAAGAAATCACTTAAATAGGACCTGCCTGACAAAGTGAAGTAGACAAAAAGATCCTCAAAAGCTAGACATCATGCTGTGATCCAAACAATCTGTGGACTGACGAGACAAAAGTTGAACTTTTTGGAAGGTGTGTGTCCCATTACATCTGGTGTAAAAGTAACACAGCATTTCAGAAAAGGAACATCATACCAACAGTAAAATATGGTGGTGGTAGTGTGATGGTCTGGGGCTGTTTTGCTGCTTCAGGACCTGGAAGACTTGCTGTGGTAAATGGAACCATGAATTCTGCTCTCTACCAAAAAATCCTGAAGGAGAATGTCCGGCCATCTGTTCGTGACCTCAAGCTGAAGCGCACTTGGGTTCTGCAGCAGGACAATGATCCAAAACACACCAGCAAGTCCACCTCTGAATGGCTTAAGAAAAACAAAATGACTTTGGAGTGGCCTAGTCAAAGTCCTGACCTGAATCCGATTGAGATGTTGTGGCATGACCTTAAAAAAGCGGTTAAGGCTCGAAAACCCTCCAATGTGGCTGAATTACAACAATTCTGCAAAGATGAGTGGGCCAAAATTCCTCCACAGCGCTGTAAAAGACTCATTGCCAGTTATCGCAAACGCTTGATTGCAGTTTTTGCTGCTAAGGGTGGCCCAACCAGTTATTAGGTTTAGGGGGCAATCACTTTTTCACACTGGGCCATGTAGGTTTGGATTTTTTTTTCCCTTAATAATAAAAACCTTCATTTAAAAACTGCATTTTGTGTTTACTTGTGTTATCTTTGTGTAATATTTCAATTTGTTTGATGATCTGAAACATTTCAGTGTGACAAACATGCAAAAAAATAAGAAATCAGGAAGGGGGCAAACACTTTTTCACACCACTGTATATCTGGGGATTGTTTTAGACATTGCAGTTTTGTTCAGTTTCTTTTAGAATTTACTGAGCCCCACTACCTGCTGTTACTAACATTCCAGTCTAGATATTTCAAAAGAAATATTTCTTCTAGTCTGGTGTAACAATTAACTCTTAAGATCTGCTGTTTTCTTTTTCTGTCCAGTGTGGAAGAAATGGTTTCAAGTACTTACTCCCTGCTAAACCACTGGAGCTCCACCAGGATAGTTAATGTGGCAATGAAACCTAATGGTTTCTACTGGGCTCTGATACAAGGGATGAATGCAGCCCTTCATGTCAGCAGGGACAATGACAAAAAACTTTGCCATTTGGAAGAGATGTCCATATTCACTCCAGTAGCCTGAACCTAGAACATTCATCAGACATATGGACTCTCATACTGCACCAGTGCCTTGTGCCCAGAACAGGCACATGAATCCCCCCTCAGACTACCAGAGTCCTGTGTGCCACTCCAGTAGTGAATACAGTCTCTTCCCCAGGTATCCATTAAGTCACACATACAGTACAGGTTATAGAAATACAATAAATATTCCAAAAATGTCACAAATTCACCAAACACAACCAATTAAATAATTTACCTATCTACTTTACTATTTACCTATGTAATCTACTCTTTTATGTTTTGGGTGTTCCATGGCCTTTACATTGTGTTAAGTGGAGTGGCTGTTATAATGTGGGCCTCAGAAAACATAATTAGCAAGAGCCCAGACAGAGGGAAAACCAAAAGCATCTCAAAATTTGTTTTCATTTTTGTCGGACCTTATATATAGAGAATTCATGTTTCAGTTTGGGTGGCACGGTGGCACAGTGTTTAGCGTTGCTGCCTCTCAGCACTGGGACCTAGGGTTCAGTTACTGGGTGCTGTCTGTATAGTTTGTGTGTTTTTCCCATCATCGCATGGGTTCCCTCGGGGTGCTCTGATTTCCCCACACAGTCCAAAGACATATTGGTAGGTTAATTGGCTCCTGGGAAAATTGGCCCTGTTGTGTGCATGTTTGTGTCTGTGTGTGCCCTGTGAGGGGCGTCATTCCTCCAGGCTGTATTCTGCTTTATGCCTGTTGCTTGCCGGGAGAAGCTCCAGCTCCCTCACAACCCTGGATGTCTCTAAGTTTCTTTATTTCCCTGCATATTTAAGCTTCTGCTCAATTTGGTGTGGTATTCATGTGGCATTTAAAGTTTTCATTTATTTAATTGGACTGTAACAGAGTTCTGTCCTGATGAGAACAGATGTAGTTCAAGTGCGAATTTTCCCACTTAACTTGGCTTCTCAAAACGTGGTGTAAAAACTGTACTGAAACCTCAAGTGGTAGGCATATTTTTAACTTCTGAAATATCGCCTTTTATATGCAAGTAAACAATTAAATTGTACAATTCCCATTTCTTCTGTTTCCAATGTTCACGTACTTATTTAATTGTGACTTATCAGCCTGTGGCCAAAGTCAGCAAACATGTGCTCTGTAATTTTGCATCAGCCTCCCCTTTGAATGCACAGAACATGGACTGTCCTCCTTGAGCATTTCAGTTTTTAGTCTTACTCAGTGCTTGTTGCTACTTTGTAAAAGAGATGAAAATACTGTTAGCCAGAAAGGTAAGAAGAATCAGAAAATCATAAGATTTTGCATGGAAATGAGATGCACTGCAGTGGCTAGAGCTGCATACATTGTTCAATTTAGATTGAACCTTAAAAGGTTAATGATAATAAAATGATAATAGCTTATATGTATGTATTCTCGTGTTAAACTGGTTCCCGTTGATGAAATTCTAAAATTACATTAGTTGATCTTTTTTTATTTAAATACTAATGATAAAATGATTTGAATATCCTGATAACTTAGCTAATAACTCATACAGAAATGAACACATAATTCCAGTCATTTTTAATCCCAGCCTGTACACGGAAACTGTATTTTTGTTCATTTATCGCCATTCAGTATTTAGTCCAGTGCAGAATTCTGAGAATAAAGTAAAGATTAAGATTGCAGTCAGAGACTCAAATTCCACATTACATTCTGTGATGGTGGGAGGTCAAAACCTGATATGTTTAGTGCAAAGCCTGATCACTTCATCCCTCCTGAGAGATGTGTTCTGAGTGCTTATAAGCGGAAACCTAGGGGCCTTATTTTCCACTGTGGGTAAAGTGCCTATCTAATGTGCTGTCTGATTTACTGTGGAGTGGGCGGTGTGGCCGTGGAGGTACACATTGATGCACCAGCCCTATGTCTGACTACTCTGATGTACTGGCTTGACTGTTCCCTTTTCTTATTTTACTACTTCTTCACAGAAACTATATCTTTCACATGCTTAGTCTTATTGTTTTGTATTTCTGTTTTATTATAGTTTTTGTAGCTGTACCTGAGTTGTTTTCAGCAATACCTAAAGCAGTGAAAAGAAACAGACTTCAAGCTATTTGAAGAAAAAAACACGTAGAAGTTGTTCAATCAATCAAGAGTTTTGCTCAGAATGTAGTTTAAGCTCTGTTGTTCAGAGATTTTCAGTTCAACTATTGGGGTTCCTTAAGCGATGGCATCATTGAGTTTGTCTGGTATGAGGTGGTCTTCGATGCAATGGGTTATCTTATCAATCAGACAATCGGTGACCTCCATCACTTGCCTGGTGACTGTTGTCATCGAAAGCAGTGCATCTCCTATGTGTCACTACTGGCACTGCAGCACACAGTATGAGAAACAAACGGCTGTCATAATGTTGTAGTACAGAACAAAAAGGGCTGTGCTTATACAGGAAGGTAGGCACAGTAATTGAGTAATTGTGTTTAACGGCCTGTCAACCAGAACTTGATAGAAATGCAGTTTTAAGATGACAAGTTCTGGGGAAGGTGGCTGTTCTAGATCTGTCAGTAGTAACACAACAGGAAACTAACCAGAACACCTCGAGACATGCAAAAAAAAAAGTAAAACAAGTTTTACTGTAGCATACTTTATCTGTGATGTTCAATTTAATGACAAGAATCACCTCCCAGAACTGCCCAAAGCCTCACTGGCAACAGCTCATACTGTTAAATAACACACCCCAACTTACTCAAAATAGGACTTTTAGACGGTAATTCCTTGAAGTGTCACTTTAACACACCACTCTGTCAGATTGTATGGTTAGATGAGTAAAAAGGAAAATTATTTCCCTGAGAAGCATTATTCTTAAGTTAATATGTTCGTTTTGGCTATGGTAAAAATACGTCCACTCCAGACCTCTTAAAATAATTTTAATATTTTCAGTATTAAAAGTAAATCTAAATCATTTAATCTATTTTTATTTCATACAGATTTAACATGAATTTATATTTGACAAAGATTTTAGTACATTTCGTAAGTTCATATATTCTTGCCTGTTTTTTTTTTACATTTATCTAGTCATAATGTTGTCTACAGTACATACTGTAGTTTGATCAAAACCTAACATTTTTTTTTCTGTAATTGGAGCTTAGAAAAAAAGATATGTATGAAACTTTATATCATCTTGGGATTCCTTGTGTCCGAGTCTGAAAATTGTCTACAGAAGGGGCCAAATTGAGTGGCATGAAAAATATTTTTTGTTGTACGTTGATATCGGTTGGATCACGGTGCACATTCTTCAAGCTAGCACTGTAACTGTCAAGTGACGTCACCAGCACAGGATTAATTTCTGAACTGGAAGCAGTCGAACTGCAGCTGGACAAGAGGCAGCTCATTTCACTGAAATATGAGAGATGGTGCTGTCTTCAGATGTAATAATTTGTCATAGTATGACCCACATATGCAATATATACATGCTGTATACAATAACAAAGTCAAAACGGAAATTATTTCCATTTGGACAGATCAAAAAGAATTAAAATCTTGATTCTTGTCAGTGGTCTATTTTTCCACCTTGCTGTGATTTTCAGATTCTAGTGAGATACTGAGAAGTGAGGCTGTGAGTTTTGTCCAACATTGGTTTGTTACAGAAGGATCGGCCAACACCGGTTCTGTGTCTGCAGGTTTCTTGAGTCCATTTAAAGTTTAAAGTCTGCTCATATTTGAAGAGAAGGGGGTAATTGGTAAACTGATCCAATTAATCCAATATTGATATGAGAGATGATTAGAAGTGAAAATCAAGTTCTACAGCTTGTGTTTCTAGAGCTGACTGCATATAACAAGACAATCTAAGTGATTTCTGACCAGATAGTATTCATGGAATATATCAGTCTTCATATAATGCATATTGTGTATTATGTGCAGTTATTTAGTGTGCCAGTATAAAAAAATTGTTTGAGAAATTATAGTTCTGACATTTACCCACACCCTTTTCTTGAGTATGTAATTGATCAGTATACAGTCTGTTGTTGATATATGTTATTACTTCAAACATGGATGCCTGCTTTCAACAGTGCTGTCACTAGTTTGAAATAGTTTTTGTCTGGTGTGCTGCAATATGATTTTCAGGAAAAGAAAAACCTATATTTTCTGAATGCGTTAATGGTAATCGTAGTTGTCTGTCTTCTAACTAAAGCAGAGTGAGCCTTTTGGAATTTTATTGTGCCACTATACAGTAGATGACAAATTTGACAAATAAGATCAGTCATCAGTAGATGACAAATTTGTAAAGATGCCAAATTATTTTATTGTAGCTAGTGATCTTTTAAAACTCAAAAGAGTGTTGATGAGCTGTATATATTGTATCAGTTTCACAGTTCATTTTGCAGTAATGACTGCCTTTAACAAGCAACTGGCCTAGAGTGGAAATGTAGAGTATGGACTAAGATGTATTTTGTACTTAACTATGCACATTTTTTGCTGCGATAGACTGTACCATAAGCTGTCTGTTCAATCTGTAAGACTCTGCTCTACTATGTATTACTAAGGTGCCATTTTGAGTAATGCGTTTTCACTTCACATGAATTTGCCATGGTCACAGAGAGTTGTAGCCTAAATAAAAAGATGCAAATCCTGTGCATTTGGATAATAAATAAGCAATACGAGTTTATTTGAGGTCAAGACTTTTTTACACAGATAAACTAAATCTACTTTTAAAATTGAAGTGATTGTTCACATAGGTGATATGAATTAATCTTGCTTTTTTAAGGCATTATGAATTCTGTAAAATTACCATTTTAAAAATGTGGTCACATTCTTGAATTTTTTTGCAGATTGTTTTGAAACAGGAAGTCTCTGTAATATATTGTTGAGGCAGATATACAAAATCTGTATTGAGATATTGTTAACACTAGAACCGTTCAACTAGAAGCTATAAAATACTGCATAAGCTGCATTTTTATCAGAGGTACTGTAAATACATCAACTAAGAGAATATAATTTAACATGAAATAATTTAATAAAACTTATAGCTATGCTGTCAGAATCTGTTAGATAATTGGTTGATTGAGTGGCACCCACATATTACCAAACAGTTAACATAGCAAAGCATATCATAGCATGTTAACTATTGTGGCAGTTTTGAACAGTCAGCACAGTTTTAGTTTATATTAACAGGTTTACAGGCCTGTAGTTTATGGAAGTGTTTATAGCAGTTCTTAATACTGTTAATACTTAGTTGCACAAATACACAATTTACCATTTAGTAGAGCTATTTTTAGTATTTAATGTGCATCACCACATTGCACCTTACATTTATAGCTGTATGTGTGCCTTTTATTGACTTAATGGTGCATTGTGTAGAATGTATTAGGTATGCAGGACCTAACACATGATATAAACTGAAGATACCAAAGTGCTTTGCCCCAAAGCAAATGTTTGTTGTGTCCCACAATAAAGAACCCACTTGAGGCTTTTATTAATAGTTCAACATGCAGGGAGCTTTGAGTCTGTCGAAGTAAAATGGAATCAAGGTATTTCAAGTCATAGGGATTTTTAGGTCATTGTACATTGACATAGAAACAAAGGGAGATTCTCTGTTTTCTCTGCTGCTGACATGTTGTCAGGAGAGTTTTGCACAAGCGGAGATGTTGAAATGAGTAGAGGAACGGATGTAATGATGTTTGAGACAGAACCTGTGTCTTTTCTCTCGGCATCGGATCTGGGGAGGCAGTGTATCAATGGCTGTTGTTCGGTCTGGATGAAATCGTCTGTTTGTTATTGACTGTGGAATCAAAAACACTCACTTCTGAGGACCGTTACATTTAATTCAGCCTTAATTAGAAATCGGAGAAATTAAGTATGATTTTTTTTTTCACAGGACCCTGACCCTACCGTACTTGCCTTATCAGAGTTAAGTTTTTACATCTCTCAGAGAATGTGCAGATAGATTTAAGTGTTCTGTCCTTTATAAGAAATCTGTTTATTCCTAGTAAGGCTAGCAGTCACACAAAACCTATCCTGTATGCAAGAGGTGCAAAGCAGGACTACGCTGTGGTCCAGATGTCAGTCATTAGAATTACACACATACACACATATACAGGGAGTTACGACATACCAATTAACCTCGCCAGAATGTTTTGGGAAACCCGAGTGTCTAGAGAAAATGCACACCAACTCAGGATGAGCATACAAGTATCCTTGGCTTCCTGAGAAGAGACTATGTTGTAATACATCCCAGGACCCAAGACTGTGAGGCTTTAGTTCTAATAGCCACAGGAATATGCTATTAGGATTTGAGTGTTATATAGGAAAAAAATATAATTGTGGGGAAAAAAGATAAAAAGTTGTACAATCTGTAAAACAATTGGAACTATTTTGCTTTCCAAAAATTATGGGAAAATTTGCTTGACGCCATGCTTTTGGGTGTTCCATCCAGCAGATTAATGTTTAAAAGTACTCTGTATTAAATGCTATTTTCACTTACCTTTCTGCTCATCTGTTGATGAAGATTTGCTCAAATTAAGGTGGTGTAATGAACTTGAAATATCCAGCATCTGGTGTTGATTTTTGTAATATCCTGTAGGTTGTACTGTATGTGCCGGAAGGTGTCAAACCAATATTCAGTGAGAATCTTACCTGTTGGCAGGAAATGGTTTTCATAGTTCTGAAGACAGGGGTGGCATGGTTGCACAGTGGTTAGCATTGCTGCCGTGCAGCTCTGGGGCTCTGGGTTCAGTTCCAGACCCGGGGTGCTCTCTGCATGGAATTAGTTTGTTCTTCCTATGTTCTGATGGGCCAAGTGTTCAGGATTCCTCCCACAATCCAAACACATTCTGATATTGTAGGTTAATTGCCTTCTGGGGAGCTGGCCCTGGTATGAGTGTGTGCGTGTGTCTGTGTCTGCATGTGTCCTTTGATGAACTGGAGTCCTGTCCAGGATATCCCTTGCATTACATCTATTGCTTGCAAGAATAGACACCAGCTCCTCTGTGATCGTGAATTTGTTGAAGCAATTAGAAAATAGATGATTACATGAAAAATTTCTGGCCTTACTGTTATATTTTAACTTAGGTTAGTTTATTCCACCCCCCCCCCACCCCCCCCCAGTGATGCTCAGTTTGTACATATAACATTCTTTACTATTTTGGAATGTATTTTATTTATCGCCTGTAAAAATCCCAACGTGCTGGGAGTTGTATTTTTTGCTGAATTTAAATTAGCATTAATAAAGGTTGCATTGCCAAAGATTTATGCGTGGTTTAAATTAAATGTATTCATCTTTAATTTATTGGTCTGTAAGTCTGTTGAAATGTATGCATTAGTGATGGTTAGGATATTGTCTGGTCTTCTCTATGGCAGTTGCATGTAATTGGCCTTTGATGTCATGTCCACTGCTACATTCAAGGAAGTGTATTCTTTTTGCTGTGCTGTGTTATGTCTATAATAGTGGACAGTTGCTGGAGCATAACTATCTTCATCTCTACAGTCTTTCTTTCCTCTGACCTTGTTGTGCACTACGATGGAAAGAAGGAACAATAAGATCACTGAAAGAGAGATTTAGATTTGGAACTCCCCTTTGAAATTTTTTAATCAGAGATTAATTGGAGGCTCAGTTAGGCACAAAGCCCATTGCTTGCTTTTTATAATCTGAGACTCTAATGTCAGCTAAAAATATCTCTACACTCCTCACCCTTCCACCATTCAGTCTGTTTAAAATAGCTTCTACATCTCCTTAATACTCACTGAGCCTTTACAAAAATACACTTTTGTTGAGTTCCGATTAATTGAACTCCTTAAACATATACACCTACTGTATGTGATAATTTAAGCCATAGTGAACTTTCCCTGTCATGGTATGTTTTGGAATATACAGTATGGTAAACATATTTATGGTAAATATGGTTTACTATATATACATATGGTAAACACTGTTCATCTATTAGTGTGCATGTTTTCTGGCCCACAACATGCCATTGATTTTTATATAAAAATTACACGTTTACTATTAGAATTTTTTTTTAAACAAAATTTTGAGAAACTTAAGTGTGAGAAATTTAGTCTTTAGTTTAAAACATTTCCTAATATGCATTAACATACATAAACATTTTTATGATTTTATGATGACTAATTTAACCTGATGTAGTGTGTTAATCTTATTTATTATGCCACAGAAAATGTTTTATATTTGAAAATGCTATTTCATGAACTGAACAGACTGGAACCTCTTGTGTAATTTCTATAACTTTGGCTTTGATAGAGTGATGTTCATACTATAATGCTGACATTATATTGTATGTCCAATGTAGGAATGGTTTTCATTTGAAATAGTTCATTTGCATAGTTGTTCATTTTATCCTGATTTTACCACTTTTGAAAGAAAGTTCCTCATAAGCCAAACATATTTTTTGTTTTTTTTTAAGATGAAAGTTTTATTAAACCAGAGTTTGTAAGTTTTGAGTTCTCTGAAGGGAGTAGAAAGTGGTATTAATGAAAGACATTATTGGCAGAGCCTACAATGTGCATCTGTGTCTCCTAAATATTTTTTTTCAGAAACATCTAGTTCCTTGGCAGAAGGCCATTTAAAGTGATTTTCAGTTTTCAGTATATTAATTGTAAAATTCCAACAATTGTCAGTTTCGATGTGGTCCCAATGTAGGTGCAGCTTTTGAGCCACCTTGATGGACAGTTTAGTCATGGGATTTAAGGACACAAGCCTGCTAAAAGGAGGAATAATTGAATTGCCATGTCCTAGTTTTAAGATCGTGAGAAATAACATCCTTTAAAGATCTCTCTGTAGTTAAGTATAGCCTAATATTTTTAAAAAGCCATGTGTAATGATCAAATTATTTTAAATCAGAAGAAAACTTCTCTTATAGACCTAGGTTTCCAGGTCTTTCAAATTAGTCCTAATTTTGCTTTCACAAAATGAGAAAAACATCTGTACAATGGATAACAAATCTAAACACATTTTACATAAGCATCTGATATGCTGCTTCTACTGTATGAGCTTTCTTTTTTCATTTTAAGGCCTGTTTTCAGAAGTAATATTTAACTGAAAATAAATAAATTGCAATTGGAAAAAATAACTAGGTTTGAGCTTTACGTAAAGCTTTACTTTACTTTAGGTAATGTTCTCAAAACAGGGGCATAGTTCATTATCTAAGAAGCCGGCTTCTCCAAAAATATTTTGAGGTGGGATAACAGTTGTTTGTTCATTGTTTTTATAAAAAACCAAGATAACAGTAGGTAATCTGGAGTTAGAGGTCCTGTTGCCTGCCACCACATTTCATTTGTTTTTGATACCCCCCATCATTTTGTATTTTTTGGTCGTATTTGAGATCCAACCAGGAAGGCTGGAATGTGGAATTAAGAATGTTTCCGAAATTAAGAGGAATCTTGTATAGTTCATTATTTAAGACATTATTTATCCCCCCTTGTCGCTGGATTTGGTCTCTAATACCTGTGACTAATTTTCATATTTTTTCCTGGAATATATATGTGGTAAGTACTCCACATACCAGACTTGGTATGGAAAAAGCATTTGAATATCAGTATTGGGGTCTGTAAATGATAAATAAGAGCACCTAATATATCTGAAAAGTAATTTAAAGTTTAAATTTAAAATTTAAAGTGTAATTTAAAGAAAATTTACACGTTCGCATGTGTAGCATTGTGTTTGAGGGTAGGAAAACGGAAAACAGAATAGGGAGCCTTTCGAGGGAATGCTGCTGCACTGCACAGACTGAGTAAAGACACTGATATTGATGACTGATTTCGCTCTCTCATGACATAATCATACACGCACAGGACGAAAACTGAATGACAGCATAGTTCGTGAAGGGAACTAGGGAAGTTAAGAAATTCTCTCTCTTTCTAACTATCTTTATAACTTAATTATTAATTATTCTTCATGGTGAAAATAATGGGATCAAAGTCTGGACATTTCTGGATATTTGAAAATTCCCCCCGGACGGAGATATAAGGATCAAAATAGAGGACATGGCCGGGAAAATCCAGATGTATGGGAACCCTAGAAGGCACCGACGCTAGCTCTTCTGCTGAACCTGACACAGACAGCACTTGCTAGTGTTGGCAAGTGTCGGAAAATGGCTATAGCTTCCTAATCAAAATAAGTACTTAAGTGTGGACCACTGAAATTCACTCATAAACTTTAAAGAACCCTTAAGTTGCAACAAAGGTCAAAATAGTGTTAGCATTATCTAACATAAGAGTAAGAAAATCTGTATCTTTTTTCCTATTCCAACGTTACTTTGTTTGTTTGAAGTGACCAAGACATAAAACAATGGAAGAGATTGGTCTCAAGTGAAGCTCTAACCAAAGGAAAACAATCGAGTTATCTTTTACCTAGACAGTGCTCAGTTGTCTCTACTGGTTGGAAGACAATACTCCCGAGTGTCTGTTTAAAACATTGATTAACATCAGTTGTGTACCCACGTTTGAAAAGCAGCACTAAACAAACAGAATTGAGACTTATGTAAACTAACTATAGGTAATCCTAAAATAATTATGTAATACTCTACTTGCTGGGGTATCTAAATCTACTCTGAACAAACTGCTGTATGTCCAAAATTCAGCAGCCAGAATCCTGACCTGGTCTAGTGCAAATGTTCACATTACTCCTATCCTGAAATCCTTGCACTGGCTTCCGGTCAAAATCCGTGTAGACTTTAAAATCCTCATGCTCGCCTATATGGCTCTCCATGGCTTGGCACCTCATTACCTGTCTGAACTATTATCACCCTACTCCCCACCTCGCAACCTTCACTCTTCTAATTCTGCTCTCCTTACTGTCCCCCAAGCCCGTCTACATTGTATGGGTGACAGGCCCTTCTCCTGTTATGCCCCCAAGCTCTGGAACTCTCTCCCCAAGGATATCAGAGAGTCACCTTCTCTAAACTCCTTCAAATCGAGACTCAAAACCCTCTTCTTCAGAAAAGTCTTTACTTAACCGGTTCCATTCTTCACCCTTTATGCCAGCAGCCATATCACCCTGCAACTCACAACTGGCAACCCACTGAAGCTAAGCAGGTGTGAGCCTGGTCAGTACCTGGATGAGAGACCTCCTGGGAAAAACTAAGGTTGCTGCTGGAAGAGGTGTTAGTGGGGCCAGCGGGGGGCGCTCACCCTGCGGTCCATGTGGGTCCTAATGCCCCAGTATAGTGACGGGGACACTATACTGTAAACAGGCGCCGTCCTTCGGATGAGACGTAAAACCGAGGTCCTGACTCTCTGTGGTCATTAAAAATCCCAGGGCGCTTCTCGAAAAGAGTAGGGGTGTAACCCCGGTGTCCAGGCCAAATTTCCAATTGGCCCTTACTTATCATGGCCTCCTAATAATCCCCCTCTATGAATTGGCTACATTACTCTGCTCTCCTCCCCACTGATAGCTGATGTGTGGTGAGCGTTCTGGCGCACTATGGCTGCCGTCGCATCATCCAGGTGGATGCTGCACATTGGTGGTGGTGGAGGGGAGTCCCCATTACCTGTAAAGCGCTTTGAGTGGAGTGTCCAGAAAAGCGCTATATAAGTGTAAGCAATTATTATTATTCTGCTTTTCTTAGTACCACCATCCACGGTCTCCTCTATATATTGTATTTGGGTTTTATCTTGTGTATTCTTCTTATTTATTGTTGTTGTCATCCTGTAAAGCGCTTTGAGAAGCCACCTTTAAAGGCGCTATATGTATTATTTATTATTATAATTACAATGTAATCACAGTAATGCACAACTGAAACAAGTTTTAAAATTCAAACTAGTAGTAAAAGCAAAATAAAAGAGCTTTGCCTTGTCCTTACCTAAAAATTAAACCCAATAATCATGACACAACATAAACCATGTAAAAAAGGCATTGAAGAATAAAAAAAAAGTTTATATATGTAAATTGAGACAAATAATCACTATCCCAAAAATTGTAGTGCACCACACTACAAGCAAAAGTTGGCACTGCAGTGAGAACTCCCAGCCAAGTTCAAATTGGCGCTGTCCAGTCTTGCTGCCGTGAATGGGGGGAAATGGAAGTAAGGCTGATGTTGTCTGGAGACAAGATGGGTTCAGTGTTCTGTCTATGCTCTTGCTGCAGTGAGGGCGTTGGTTCAGGGATGATGTCCTGGCTCGCCAATACGTACCAGTCCTTGTCCGGAGAGACTGAGTGACTAGGACTGCTACTGTATGTGCATCACTGATGCAGGCAGAAGAATGGAGTGACGCAGGTTGTCAGTCAGGCCTGTCTTTGGTGCTCTGTGGCAAAGAAAACTGTTTGGCACTATTGCAGACAACCCCAAAAATTTGAGTGCAGATTTCGGAGCTGTTCCCCTGCTCCTGAAGGGTTTTGCGGCATACCCCAACCTCATCTGGAGCCAGGGAGTCATATAGGCTCTGATCTAGTGATGCCACAGGCCTCTTGCATTCTTTCTCCAAGTCCAATTTACTGGTCAGACCTGTCAGATCAGGGACTCAGTGGCTCAGACTACTGACACCAGCACTGTCGACACTGCTGGCTTCGGGGCAGTTTGCTTCTCCTTGTGCTGCTGTCTTCAGTGTCTCCCGCCTGGTGGAGCTCTTCCTCCTCCATTGCTGTGGAACTGGTAGCTGTGTGGCAGTCTCGAGCGGTGGGTCACCGAGTGCCTTCTTAAGTGCTGTAGTACATTCAGCTGAGGATTGTTTTTTCCCTGAGACTCGATCACAGGCTTATCCATAGGCAAAACGGTTCTTTCCTTCTTAGTGGCACTTCAGTCTCCCCTATTTCTGCT
Organism: Lepisosteus platostomus; assembly: GCF_059453375.1. Taxonomy (NCBI): domain Eukaryota; kingdom Metazoa; phylum Chordata; class Actinopteri; order Semionotiformes; family Lepisosteidae; genus Lepisosteus; species Lepisosteus platostomus. The sequence goes on from NC_142613.1 coordinate 18,782,403, forward strand.
TTGTCTAACTGTTCAGCTCTAGGCTCGCACAACTCTACGTTTGTCTAACTAAATTCACTGAAATATCTGTGTGCTCCTCCAAAGCTGCCAATTTCTCATCTGATCTCACAGAAGATTCTTTTGATCAGTGTCTCTCACACCCAGCACAACTAAGTAAACATCCCTTGCTTTGAAGCTCTAGGAAGTAGAAATTGTGACACTAGTTAGGTGTTACCCATTGTATCTAAGATTCTTAGACCTCCATTGTCACTTACCTCAGCCTGTAAAAATGCCGTGGATGATTATACTTAAACACACAAAAATCTTTATTTAAGATCATCTTTATCTTTGGTAGACTCAATGGATACAAACTGGTGAAAATCAGTCCTTGTGCTTTTGAATCCCACTGATATGACAGCTTCTGTTCCACCCTAATTTCATATTTGGTTGTAGCCATTCATCCCTCCATTTTGTAACCGCTTTATCTAATACAGAGTCATGGGGTAGCTGTGGCCTATCTCGGCAAGCAATGAGTGGAAGGTGCAACACACCCTGAATGGGATGCCAGTCCATCTGAGGGCACACACAGACACACACACTCACACCTTTGCCACTTTTCCCAGAAACCAATTAACCTACCAGTAAGTCTTTGGAAAGTGGGAGGAAACCGGAGCAATCAGCAAAAAACCCCACAAGTACAAGGGGAACATACAAACTCCATGCAGAAAGCATCCTGGAAATTGAACCCAGGACCCCAGAGCTGCAAGTGAGCTATGCCATGTCACCCTTCAATTGTAGCCTTCAGGTTTTATTTGGATAGTAAGGTCTTTCTTAATTTTAAGTAGATTTGCAAAGAACATATGCTTGAGATCCTGAGTAAAATTAAAGTAGATATGTCTAAAAGGTCTTCTTTAAAGACTGTGTTGCATGATAGATATAACTCCAATTAGTTTCTTATATTCCACAATCTTCGTTTCACTTCTACCACAATACCCACAATACCGAGAATAAACCCATTCTATTAGAACTAGTTTCAGGGTTCAGACAGATGGGTGGGCTGCTGAAGGTAGACAACTTTGCAGTGGTCTAGATGTTGAGGTGGCCTAGCTGCACATGATATAACTTGGTGTTAGTGGTTGTGGTCATTTGAGGGTGTTTCAGACATGCTTGGATTCAGGGACATCAGTTTCATCGAAACTCAGGAAGCATTAATTAAGCTGATTAGAAATGTCTTACATTGTTGAATAAGATCTGTGATACCCTTATATCACACTTGATAGCAAACCATTCTTTGAGAGGTATAGCTAGTTCATACTTTACCAGCATACTTTACCATATCACCCTAAAACTCACAACTGGCAGCCCACTAAAGCTAAGGAGGTGTGGGCCTGGTCAGTACCTGGATGGGAGACCTACTGGGGAAAACTAAGGTTGCTGTTGGAAGAGGTGTTAGTAGGGCCAGCAGGAGGTGCTCACCCTGCAGTCCATGTGGGTCCTAATGTCCCAGTATAGTGACAGGGACACCCTACTGTAAAAAGGCGCCGTCCTTCGGATGAGACGTAAAACCAAGGTCCCGACTCTCTGTGGTCATTTAAAAATCCCTTGGCATTTCTCATAAAGAGTAGAGTTATAACCCTGGCATCCTGGTCAGATTTCCCATTGGAAATGTCCCATCTGCTCTCCTCCCCACTGATAGCTGATGTGTGGTGAGCGTTCTGGCGTGGATGCTGCACATTGGTGGTGGAGGGGAGTCCCCATTACCTGTAAAGCGCTTTGAGTGGAGTGTCTAGAATAGTGCTACATACAGTAAGTGTAAGGGATTATTATTATTTACTAATTTACTATTTTGAAAGCTCACACACATGCACTCTCAAAATCTGACGCATTTTCCTTTTCCTCCTTTACTCTTTGCACTCTCATTGTTTTTGCCATTTTTCACCTTGTTCTCTTAAAAACTGTGACAAAAACTTAACGAAAAGGACAGGGATTGTTTTTTTTTGTTTCACTTTACTTTCACTAAGATGGCTGACTCATCTCAAGCTTTTTTTCACCTGATGTCTCGCTAGGTATAGAATAGAGTAGTGTAATATACAGTATAAAGACATTTCTGAAACCGTAGATTGATCATTTATAGTCAGACCTAGATAAGGAATTTCCAGCATAATTTCCCACAGTGCTTTATCAGAGTTGTAAGGGAAGTTGAAAGTCTTTTGCTGATTTAGCAGATGTTATAGAAATAGTGCTTTTTGCATTCTTGATTTTATTTGTCCTACAGGGTTTCTTGGATTCATAATTTAACCTCTTTTTCCAAAATGTCAAATACATTTAAAATATTTCTCATTGAATGATACGTGAACATTGACTCTTAGATTGTATTTATCATGCCACTTTTCTGCAGTGCCTTATAATAAAACATTCATGAAATTCAGTTGCTTCATCCAGCAAAGCAGTAAAGGTAGTTGCTGAAAGTGGAGGTTGAATGATGTTATTTGATGAACAATATGAATTTAAACCTGGTTCATGTCACTATGGGCCTTGAGCAGTTTGCCCTTAGTGGTGGTATAGCACTTGGTGATCTCAGTCATCCTGAATTAAAACAAGCTAAATTGATTATAATGTCCTAGTTATAAATAAACACACTTCAGAAAGTTTTCATCTAAGTCTAAGTTTTCATCTATAACTGTAAGGATTTCTTATAGTGAGTTCCTAGTATGAATACGAATCGTGTTCCCAAGATGAATAAATGAATTCCAGCTGAGTTCATATGATTTCAAATACCACTGAGAGATTAGTGTTCTATTGATATGAGGTTCCAAGTCTGGGGTGTCTTGTGGGATGATGTTTCACGTACAGAGAGTTAATAACTTTGCCTAATGATATTACAATAGATAAGCCTGTAACTCCTGTTCTGATTACTTTTACTTTTGTCATTGTGTTACATGCTTTTATTTTTAACTAATTTGAATTTTGTAAATGTGCATTTCTTAAAATTATTTTTCTTTTGTGAACTCATCGGCAGCTTGAATGTTGGATTATATTGGATATATTACAACAGCTTAGACACTAATGTAATTATTTAAATGTACATAATAAAATTAGTTATTTAACAGATGAGGAATATAACTTTCATTGAGTTTAGGGGAAAAACATAATTGTAAAAAGCCACTGTTAGTGAAATAAAATTTTGAGTTTGGTTTTAACTGATTAAACAATGATTTCATGTTGAAATAAATGACTGCTTTGTTTTTTTATTTTGTGTTCTCTTTAATCTTTTATTGATACATCTAACTTTTATGATGCCACAAAACGTCTATAAAAATATCAACAGTGAAGAATCTTTAAGAAGGAATATGATTCTTATTGAATATTTCAAGAAACAATGCTGCACTGATTTGTGTACTTATGGGTAATAATCTGATAACACACAATGGATTTCATCTGCTGGGTTATTATGTTAAAGGTCCAAAAGTTAGCTTAATTTTATTTAATTAATGTTATTTCCATCATTTGTACAGTACTGTATCTGCTTTAGTGGACCTTTTCTGTTTTAAAAGATCAGTTTGATCTGCGTTGCCCTATTAAAATCTTATAGCAAGACAGTTTCATCATTATTCACTGCTATTTTAATTTTCAGTTCATTCTGTGTTTCATTTTCTTCCCCTGATTAATAGAAACAGCAAAAAGGCAGCATTTTCAGTTGTTGCTAGAGATAGAAGAGAAATCAATTGTAAACATGCCAGACTGTAGCCTGCATCAATTTTCTGTCACCATTACAGACACGACAGACTTTGCTAGAAACCTAAGTGCTTGGACAGGTGCTCCTAAATTCCAGTGTGATGCATTCTTAAGTGACAACTGCAGAGGAAGAAAAAACACTTCAGTGTTTGGCCTGATGCCTGCCAGGGGCCATTGTTTAAGACGAAGGTTGCTCGGAGTTTGATCTATTCTCAGCGTTTGCTGTCTGTGACTCATCTCTGTAATCTGCAAAAAAAATCTAGGTTGGCTGCCAGAGAAATATTTCTCGGTAGTTTTCCCTCAAGTGTTCCCCTCTAAAAATCCTTTACAAATTGAAAGCTTAATCCCTTTTTATATCTGTGCAGATCCAGTCACACCAAGAGCTAGTGACTGCTCCATCTGCAGTGACAAAGAAAAGATGGCCTTTCTCAGTCCAGACCATCTTCTCAATTGATAACCCCTGAGCACTCTGCAGGATGCCCTTAAACAGACCAAATCTATCCACTAGGTGGCACCTGGAGGCCCTGTTTCTCAGTTTTCTCATTAAATTTATTGGTGCTTAATAATTGTATCTATTTTTGTTAGCAAATGTTAATGGACCAAAATTGGAAGGCAACCAATATATGTATTTGTAGCCCTGTGCAAAAAATATTAGGGCTTCGCTAAGAACTGTGTGTAATGCTTACAGCTTTTGTTTGCCTTGTCCTGTTTGCACTTATTTTTCCCTTATGAAGTCACATATTTGCTGAAATGAGAACATTATTTTTTTTTATTTCATATTTCTTCATTTATGTTGAGGGTAATCAAGTAATCAAGCTCATGAATTGAGGAGATATGTGGCCAGCATCATATTATATAAAAAAAAAACTTTGTCAATTTGTATCACATAATTGCTGAACTGAGAACATTATTATTTTTTATTTCGTATTTCTTCATTTATGTTGAGGGTAATCAAGTAATCAAGCTCATGAATTGAGGAGATATGTGGCCAACATCATATTATATAAAAAAAATATAAATAAAAACTTTGTCAATTTGTATCACCATGTGAAGAGGATTTTAGAACACAGGCAGTGTGTTAGGAGTGCTATTTCTTTACCATGCCATGAAAAATTAGGGCAGGTGTGTTGGGCAACCAAGTCAAAGAAAAGGAGAAAAAGGAAGTTTTCAGCAGCCTCACAATGTGAATTATGGGCAGAAATACAGAAAGACATCTGTAGCAATACAGAGGCTGGTTTTGAGAAACAGTTATTGTAACTGTTACAGTTACCTTATGCATACATAAAGTTCCATAGATAAAGATTTATCACAGCATATCACATCGAGGTCTAATTTCTCTGATTTGTGTGAGTCATAGTATCAGTTCCTGTTTAGCTATAATGTCATATTCCATTTCACAGAGTAATTAAAGAAACATTTCTTCCTGTTTTTTCCACATCTCCTGTGGAGTGAACAAGAGTTTCCCTTGATAGTACTATACCCCATCAACTGTACTCCACCCTTGCTGTGTCTTGCAGAACTAGATTAATGTGTGTGCGCTCTGTTTGAACCGTTTTGATTCTCTTAGATGCTTGGGAAGGTAATGACTGCACAGATGTAATAGCCTTGATTCTTGCAGTAGTCTGATGATCGTCTTGTTTTGAATTTATAAGAATTCCCAGTTTACCAGAGGAGGTGGGGCTCACTTCCTCTTTCTGCGTTATGATAATAGTAGTAAACACAGTGATAGCACCTTCCCCTTTATGTCTCTCTCAGAATGTCACACTACACTGATGAGCCACGGTTCACTATTGAGCAGATTGACCTGCTGCAACGTTTGCGGCGGACGGGCATGACCAAGCATGAGATCCTGCATGCCCTGGACACCCTGGACCGGTTAGACCGAGAGCACGGGGACAAGTTTGGGCGCCGGCCAGCCTATGGTGGGGGAGGTGGGAGCGGCACCACAACCACCACCACCACCTCGACCAACAATAGTAACAACGTGGCAGCCTCTTCGTCCACCACCACCATTGCCACCCAGACCCAGTACCGAGGGCTTTCTCCCTCCCCCAGCAACAGCTACGACACATCACCACCTCCCAGTGCCGCCACAGCCAATCAGAACGGCCGGGAGAGCATGTCCGCCACTCCCAACGGCAAGTTGTCGCCCAGCCGCTACACTGTTAACAGCGTAGGGGCGAGGTCATACAGCTTCGAGGCTACCGAAGAGGATCTGGACATCGATGACAAAGTGGAGGAACTCATGAGGTAAATGACATCAACAGCAGCAGGGAGGTCGGGTGTGGTTAGGCTTACATTACCGATCTGTTCTTGGTCCAGGAGGTTTCAGGAACTCTATTGTCCCCTCTTACAAAGACTTTAATGCAATATCGTTAGGCAAAATCATAATAAGAGCAGTGTGTAGGGCTGGCAGTTAGCTTTATTAAGTAAGGTCCTATGCTTGAACCTAGCGAATGCAATAAAAGTACAATTCAAAGGCCGGTTTTATCCAGGGATGGAAAAATGGGTGTTAGACAGCATTATCACCTTCCAGTGTGATCTCATCAGATCTCAGAAGCCAGAACTGGTCAGTACTGGAATGGGACACTTCTAAAAAAACAAGATTGTTGCCATAAATAGTGTTTGATGGTCAGTTTGAATAGTTGTTGGAATAATTCTCACTTCTTTATCTGAATGTGCTTTGTAATGCAGCAGCTGATGCCTAGTGCCATCATACGAATTATACCCTCTGAGATATAAGACATCACTGCATAATGTATAATATTTTAATACTTCATAAATAATCTAGTATTCTATCCAATACATGTTGTCATTTACACTAGGCTTCACTGTAATCATGTCCTATTATGATTAAACTTATTTTGATTGAAATTTATTACAAAAGTATTTCCTCAATTTACATAGACTTTATTTACATATTCAAAGACAGATATGTGTGTGGCTGCATATCTCAGGATCTAACAAATCTGAATTCTTTATGTTGCATTCTGTCAGTATACTAGCTTGAGCATAATGGTTTACAATCTCTTTAAACCTTCGACCTAAAACAAAACAAAATGTTTAGCCCAGGGTCGCTTAGTGTCAGATGTCAGTTACCCATCACACCATTGTACCAGAAATCTACTGCAGTGAGAAATAGAAACCCACAAACAGCTACCAAAATATAGTCAGTTAAAACGTTCCCTGGAGAGCAGCTGTACAGCCTTCTGCCTGAAGTGGTTTTTGAAAAAAAAAATGGATGTCTTCCTTTATTTTCTTGAAATAATCTTGTGCTTTTATTTGAAACATAGGAAAGGATTTTAACAACCCATGGGAGATTTGTTAGAGAAATTTGACAGCTGCATCCTGTCCACGATGGCGGCCCAAGGGAAATTTTGTGTGTGAGAGCCAAAGGGGTGGAGGGATAAGGTAGATTGGCAGGCTTAGAATTCCACGGTTAAGGGCTCCCTTGAAATTTAAGTGGATTTTCTAAAAAGGCAAGCGGCAGAGATAGACATTTTTAACCACAGAAACACAAAATGTGTTGTCACTACAATAGGACGTAAACATCTCATTTTTCCCCGAAAGAAAGCACCCCCTGTTTAATTCTCCTGCTTAATGTGTTCCTTTTGAAGGCTTTTGACCCAGCCATTGTGCATCTGTTCATCTTGTCTTTTTCGTGTAGGAGGGACAGCAGTATCATCAAAGAGGAGATCAAGGCCTTCCTGGCCAACAGGCGGATCTCCCAGGCCGTAGTTGCCCAGGTTACAGGTAAGTCTTGCTGTGATCCATTTGAGATGTCCTAGGGAACATCTTCCTTCACTACAAATAATGGCTTCCAGGCATTTGTTTGTGCCCCACTCAGAATGAAAGTCGAGTCAGACCTTTTCCAAAATTTATAGTTAACTAAACTCGTTCCTCTGAGGGCATATTATGTAATAGTTGGATGGTCCTTTCAGTTTTTTAATGGTACGTTTTGTTTGTAGTTCACTAAACAAGTGAACAATATTTTGTTCTGTCATGATTTCAAAGAAAGTCTTTAGATGAGGGTTCACCACTCCTGGTTGTGGAGTGTGGTAAAAACCTTCTCTACCCCAGGAGAGTATGCCAGCAGCTTCTGGGACTGAAAGGGGGCTGTGTACGTAAAATACATTTCACACAACAATTAATTCTTTCTTGTTTTGTGGCTGCCTGACAATTTGCCAAGTCACAAGAACATGGTTGCACATGCTGCCATTCTCTGTAGTCGTTTTGAACTATTGAGTTATCCATCATAACCCTGAGGGTTCTGACATCAGTGAACATGGTTTTAGGCTGATGGCCTGTGAGGTCCACCACTAAAAGAGTGGTTTTAAAGAGCTCATAAGACAGCTGTTGCAGTTGGGTAACTTCTACCTTGAAGGGCATGTATAGTTAAGCTGAAGGATCATTACACAAATCTGCAAAATTGTTTTCTGTGTACATGGATTTCAGAACATTTTAAAAGCCCCTTGTAATGTTTTTGTTGTACATTTTTGGAATTTTAAACTGAAAAATGCAAATTCCGAGTTTTTAAAACTGCAGTGTTGCATGGTAGTTTGAAACAGACGTAGCTGTGTCTATTATTGCTGCTTGCAGATTGTGTGTGGGGGAATGTGCTGTTGAATCATATGGTCTGCTGTGTTTGAACTGGCAGGCATCAGTCAGAGTCGGATCTCCCACTGGCTGCTGCAGCAGGGCTCTGACCTCAGTGAACAGAAGAAAAGAGCCTTCTATCGATGGTATCAGCTGGAGAAAACCACCCCAGGTGATGCTCACTATACCTCTGCCATGCAGGCCCTGTTCAGGATTTGCTGCAGCTTTAGGGCTTTTTATGTCTGTAGATTGAGTTACAGTTCTTGACTAAGTTACAGCTGAACATAAGAAAAACCCAAATAAGATAAGACACTGTATCCCTCCCAAGTGTGAAGCCCCCAATCCTGGCAAAAATTATTTAAATTCCTACTTTTAATGACACATATAATGCCTTACAATAAATATTGTAGAACTTTTGAATTGATATAAATATAGTTGTTTTGAACATGGAATTTGGACATATACCCAATCATGCTTACTTAAGATAGTGTAATGGACCAAATAAAGATTTATTCAATGCTGAAAAGCGAAGAAAAGAAACACAACATTTCGGCTGTGGAGCCTTCTTTGATGGACACCCTTTACTTGTTCCTTCGCAGCCTATGCATGATGATTCAGCTACCTACTTGAACTACTTCAGATTATGTAATATTAAAACGAATCCACTTTTAGATGTTGGGATATTATTCGGTTATCTTTTTCTTAACCAGTAATACAATTTTTAACTTGTGTGTGAATAGTATTGTTAGAGCCCAACATTTCAACATGTATCATGAAGTTATGCTGATTGCATTTCTTAATAGATCAATGTGAAGAAACACCTGCTGGACAGACAAGAGTACTTTTACTTTTGCTTTAGACTGCCAGTTTGCTTGTGATAAAACCACTCTACATTTAAGCCAAGTTTTCTTCTTCTCTGTTGCAAAAAACCTCTGGTTAAGAAACTATTTAAAACGTTATACAAAAACTGCTTTAAAGCCAGTAGCCGTATCACCCTGTGACTGGCTACCCACTGAAGCTAAGCAGGTGTGAGCCTGGCCTGGACCTGGATGGGAGACCTCCTGGGAAAAACTTGCTGTTGGAAGAGGTGTTAATAGGGCCAGCAGGGGGAGCTCACCCTGCGTCCTTTGTGGGTCCTAATGCCCCAGTATAGTGATGGGGACACTATACTGTAAAAGGGCACCGTCCTTTGGATGAGACGTAAAACCGAGGTTCTGACTCTCTGTGCTCATTAAAAATCCCAGGGCGTTTCTCAGAAAGTGTATGGGGTGTCACCCTGGCATCCTGGCCAAATTTCCCATTGGTCTTTACCAGTCATGGCTTCCTAATAATCCCCATCTATGAATTGGCTTCATTACTCTGTACTCCTCTCCACTGATAGCTGATGTGTGGTTAGCGTTCTGGCGCACTATGGCTGCCGTCGCATCATCCAGGTGGATGCTGCACATTGGTGGTGGTGGAGGGGAGTCCCCATTACCTGTAAGGTGCTTTGAGTCGAGTGTCCAGAAAAACACTATAGAAGTGTAAGCAATTATTATTCGTTATTATTAAGACTGGTGATTTCTCTTCAGAGTCTTCCCAGGCTCTTGAAGGCATGTGGTTAAATGTGTGGCTGATTGAAATTTCTCACTGGGCAGGTGCCACCTTGAACATGCGCCCAGCCCCTCTAGCGATGGAGGACTCAGAGTGGAGGCAGACGCCACCCCCCGTCAGCTCCACACCGGGAAGCTTCCGTCTGCGACGCGGCAGCCGCTTCACCTGGAGGAAAGAGTGCCTGGCAGTGATGGAGAGGTGAGTTGCTGAGACCTGGTGGAAGACTGGCATGTAGACAGCCACACTTTCTGTGTTTTATGTTTTATTCTCCCTTTTACCTGTTTTTTTTCTATATTGTTTTCTCTTTTCACCCATTAAAAACATTTTATTTCTTGCTGTGTGTCCTGTTGTAACTCCTGTGCCATCATCGTTATAATTCCTTCCTTACATTGTTACAATTCATGCTTAATTCCTCACACAAAGAATTAGGTAGATAGAGCACATGGGTGAGCAATCGTTTTTTAAATTTATTTTCAGAATCGCAGGTGAAACCTCTTTTTAAGAGTTTAAATCTATATATTCATTTTGTGACAGTGCTTTAGATAAACAGTACCATAAAAGGTTTATTTTTGGTGAAAATGTTGTCAGAAATTATAGTGACAGCTGTCATTGGTCCCTTGTAAAATTTTACTTGAAAGAAAAACTCTGTCTAAGGGTTACTTTTGCTGACAAATAAGGATTAAATGCTAACTAGAAATATAAATAGTCATGACAATGAAGCAGTGAAGCATTCTACAGACCACATAATCAAGTATGACAGATTATGTATTTCAAAGTACAGAAATTCAGAATTTCATGTTTACCAGAAGTACACAATGACAGCATTTCATGTGATTAGACAATGAATAGGATTAATTCTTCCTTATAATAGGGACTTTGCTTGACTTCTATCCAGAGCATACACCATTTCATTGATAATCAGTTAACATTCTTAAAATAGACTAAATGAAATGTCTTTTTCAGAGCATTTTCAACAACTGGCTCTGAAAACAGAGAAGGTTAGGGTAAATGATTGATGGTTAAGATAAAGGCAAAGAACCTAATCTTGCAGTTATTTTAGAATATTTGGGGAAAAAATGGAAAATGTTCCTGCCACTACCTATGTTTTTCCACATATTGTATAGTGTATGAGTCCCAAAGACCATGAATGTTATCTGATTATTATGCTTACAAAAATATCTTTAAAATATATTCATGGTTGAAGTTGTTTCTCATGTTCTTGATCTCTCTCCTTGTTTCCCTATTTCCACCTGTGGTTTTCCTCTTGATCTGCCTCTCTCGACCTGTGTCCCTTTTACGATTATTTTAACGTGTTAAAATACCTTGATTTCTCCGATTGACTTCTCTGTCACCGTGGATGAGGAGGAACGATATTTCGTTCCACTGTATATATGTATATGGCTGGAATGACAAATAAACTTGAACTTTATTTACTTCATGACTTTGTCTCTCTGTTCCTAGCTATTTCAATGAAAATCAGTACCCAGATGAGGCAAAGCGTGAAGAGATTGCCAATGCTTGCAACGCTGTCATTCAGAAACCAGGTAAGGCTGTTAGAAGATAAGTGAGACCTTTGAATATCTGCAGAATGGAGTGGGAAGCTGAAATGGGGGAGTTACTGTATTGTGCCGTTATTGAAACCGAAGCAAAGTGATTAAAGCAGCACTGTGCCACATGGTGCAATTTTGATATACCTGTAGCATTTACATAACCATCATGTCAAAGTCAGCCCTCTGACATGTCAGTCATTGCCTGATACACAATATATATGCTGCCTGATACTACTGTGCTCTATTTAATGATTGTATTTGCCACATCAATATTGTTTCTATAGTAGTAAGCACTCGGTTAAGCAGGCTTTGCTTTAACAGACTTAACAAATGGACAACATCTGCTAAAGGGAAAGTTTGTCTGTAAAATATTTATTTTTAGCTAATTTTCTTCAGTATATTTGAGATACATGACATAAAGAGCCTGTATATTTATGATAAAAAAGGCACAGGAACAATTTTCCTTGACTGTGATAATTGAAATTGTTAAACAAAATAAGTCAAAAGATCCAGAAAGCATATATATAAAATAGTATATAGATAGTCATTCTCATATAATAGTATGTTTTGAAGCAGAAAAAATGTCATTAATTATTTAACGGACAATTGGCAATAAAAGAAAGAAACTCATTCCATTAATAAACTGATGCATATCTCGGAGATCTGTAGTGTTAGGTAAGGAGAGAATGTACATAAAAGAAAAAATCATAGATTAAGTGTCTGGTTTCCTCTTATATCCCATATTGTTTGCCTTTTGAAATTCTTTAATATCTTGCTGAGAAGAGTAACTAGTTCCTGAGATGGAAACCGGAGTGGAACATCTGCTCATTTGTTTTCTATTGCTCTTCCTGTATGTATTGACTCAGTAGGGTCGCCTAGGGATTTTACTTGCTAGTTCTATAAATAGGCAGCTTTGGTGTGAAAGAAAGAAGTTGGCAGACAGGAATCATATTAGGCCTGCAGCACAAATTATTGGCTCGTAGTTTATACTTAGGGTGGTGTGTAGTGGATAGCTGTCCAGCACATTTGGTTTTAATATTGTGACTTTCAATGAAAGGAAAACACATCCTACCAAGAGTGTCCTTTATTCTCCTGGTAGCATACCAGTTAGAACCCATGAATGTGTTCTATTGAATATGGTCCCAGTAAAATACACATTTATTTTTTGCAGCATGCATAAATGCGAAAATGAAAAACAAAATGTAATGCTAAAAATAATCATTCCTAATTATACTAAATTCAATAGTGTAAACTCTTTCATTCTCAAGTTATCTTAAAATCTGTTATCTGAAGGTTCTGGGTTTAAGTGGGTTCAAGTTCAAGGACAAGGTACTTTACTCGGATCGTTTCTGTAAAATATCCAGCTACACAAATGGTCATAAATGTTAGGTGCTATAGAATTAATAAGGATATTCTCACCACTGAGGTCAGTGTAACCCTTTGTTCAACTCCTTGTTTTCAGCTGCTTCTAGTCAGCTCATAGTCCACTATTCTCCTTATCTGTACTATCTCTATGTTTTTCTGGTGTCTGTCATTGTCACAGTCGCACTTTCTTCTTTCTCTGTCCTTAGGGAAGAAGCTGTCAGACCTAGAGAGAGTCACATCACTGAAGGTCTATAACTGGTTCGCAAACCGGCGGAAGGAAATCAAAAGAAGAGCTAATATTGGTAATGTGTCAGACAGGGAACTTGTTTACAATGCTAAAAATCACACGGATAGCTCCAGCTGTGCCATGGAGCCTCAAGCCAGTAGATAGATTCCTCCATTGGAAAGACATGTCTATTATCCTTCTGTGTTCTTCCAATCATGTCACCTTCATGCTCATAAAAAGACATCAACGTTTTTGGACACAAACAGAAAATATGTCATTAAACTCATTTTATGCCTAGGAGCCCATTAGTTAAGAGGAATTCTTGCCATATTTAAGAGGGAAGTATATCACAGCTTTAAATTCATTCACTTGCTTTATGTCAGCATATAAGTCTGATATGTACAGTATCTATCGAAATTAACAGTGTTGTTGGTCCAACTCTTCCCAGAGTCCTGTAGTCAGTTTGTAGCATAGACTAGTGCCTGGATTTCCTCAGATATGTTATGGTAAGGTCTGTTTTTTCGAAGAAGCAGCAATCCTGGAGAGCCATGGCATAGATGTGCAGAGCCCTGGAGGACACTCCAACAGCGATGACATCGATGGCAATGACTACTCTGAGCAGGTGGGGGGCAACCTACCATTTTAACATTCTGCTTTTTCGTTTTAATAGGCTCTATCAAGTTCCATCACCAAAGCCTAAGAAATATTCTCCCAGAATAAAGTGGCAGTACCCAACAACCTCATTTATAGCACTTGTGAGTAGTTAAATTGAGGAATAAAGGAGTGTAAAACAAACAGAAAAACAGGCTCCACAACCGAAACATTGCGTTTCTTTTCTTTACCTTTCAGTATGGAATGAACCTTTACCCATTCATCTTGAATTAGTGTTGATTACTGGATGTCTTCTGGATTCCTTGCTTTTATAGGCAATAGCTGTAATCAATAAGAATCTGTTTTCACAAACTTTTGAATTAAACTGAGCTAGAATAAGAACCAGCAGGTGTTTCAAAAACCTCCAGGACACCCTGCGTGAGATTGAGAGGGTCTGAACTAGAGGTGAGCCAGGACATTCAGACTCACACCGCTACTCTTTTGAACAGTGCCATAGGACCAGGAGTAGTCAGGAGTAGACATCAGATCTCATCCAAGCAAAAACACCTCCTTCATCACGTAGTGCTCTTTCACCATTCAGAGCTCACAGTTTAAAGTTTGTGGATTCAAGGCAACAGTGCCACCATTTGAACCACCAGCTCCCCTTGCAGTAGCAACTCGATTCCCTTGAGCAGTCGAGACCCAGCCTTGTTAGCTTCAGCGTTCTAGTAAAAGTATGTCTTAAAATAGTTCTACACCACTTAGAGAGATTTGAAATAGTTGAAGTTGGTTAAATAGTGAAAAAGAAAGATTAAATTAGGAATGTAAATACTGTTAAATAAAAATAAAATCAGTCTAGGTGATTTCATTTCTTCTGGTGATTAACCATCACACTTAGCATTCTTTAAATAAAAAGAATCTATTCATGCTCAACCTGACACCATTGCCATCAAGAATTTACAGGCACACAAATTATAGAGGCCAGTGGCAGTATGAGCATGTTTTTTTAATCAAGATGAACCCTCAGGACCCAATAATGTTAGCTCTGATTTGACCCAGTTCCTTTAAAAATCAATAAAAATTATATGATTTTTCAAGCAGTCTTGAAATAAGTCTATTTTTAGAGCACCTTGTTTTAAATATTAAACGTATTAGACTTTACTTCGGAAACTATTTAAACATTTTTTGTTTTCTGAATTTCCTTGACTGCATTTATTAAAATGTGTATATAATTATTTTAAACATCATGCATTATGGTTATGTTGTTTAAAAAAAACAACAAAGGGCATTTACCTGAGATCCCATAGAGTTTTGAGTTTTGAGATTTAAGAAAGTTACAAAACCATAGTCCCAGTTGATCAGATAGACAGTGTGCCACATTTTCTAGTTTGTGATCTTAATCTTAGTAGATGTCTTTAGTTGTATTGTGTATACCTAATTTTAAATGGCCCAATTTTAAACAGCTATGTAAATGTTATGTGAAATCAGTATTAAGGTATTTATCATTTAACCACTTAAACATCACTACTCAAGTTTAAATGAAGTGCAGTAGTTGAAATTGTCATGGTTAAATTATATGCCTGCATGGACAGCAACTACGAAAAGCAGTTTTTGTGCTGGTGTTGTCTGTTAATTTTGATCTTGCTGGTGTGAGGGGCTGTGCCTATCAAATCGGAGTGAGACTGTGAGAAGTGATAAAAAGATGGCTTTGGTCTTCAGCATATCTAGAGGTCCTCACCTACTACTGGACAAACCTACTACTGATGTATTCTATATAAACTTGCTTCTTTGTCGTAAACATAATTGAGGAGACCCTCTTTTGTACTATTTTGTACACAATTTGCAAAAAATATTCCTGACAGTAAATTATTGTACTTCATCGAACTACTACTGAGGAGCACTCTTAATTTAACGAAACAGTGATGTTTTGACATTTTGAACTTTGCCAATAAGCCATCAGCAAAAGCAAGGTTTGATCACCATGTAGCAGCTGGTTAGAATGATCTGTACTGACCAATTTAAACTAATGTGTTTGCAATTTATAGTTACCAACTTTACTTCCCAGCTGACTGGCAGTGCGCTGTTGGGACACAGTGTCTGAGGCTGCCAGGGCGGCGGGAGGCCCTGTGGGAACAGGCGGCCCTGAGCAGGGGAGCCAAACGCTTCTGACCGGTGTCTCCTCCCTCCTTCAGGACGACAACACCAGCCACAGTGACCACCAGGATCCCATCTCGCTTGCTGTAGAGATGGCAGCTGTCAATCACACCATCCTGGCCCTGGCACGGCAGGGGGGCGCCGGGGAGATCAAGACAGAGGTGCTGGACGACGACTGAGGCCGTATGGGGAGGAGAGGGGCAGTGATGCTGGGAAAGGGGTCTGTGTGCTTGTGTGCGCGCGTGCGCTTCTCCGTGTGTGTGTGTGTGCATGTGGAGCGGGGGAAGGCATTATACGGTGACCAAAACTATGCGTAGGCCATAGATTTAGATCTGCTGTGAGTCCTTAATTTATCTACCCCCCCACCCCTTTCTTGCGCCCCTGTCTCCTTCAGCAGGTAAATGTCTGTAACAGGAATATGTATTAAGCCGTCGTCTGTTGAAATATAGATTTTTATGAAACCCTACATACCTCCCTTTGGCATGGTGCCGTTTGCCTTGGCTTTTACACGCCTAGCGTGACAGAAAATGGCCGCCACCTGTCCCCCCTCACCCCTCCCCCCGCCACCTGTGGCCAGCCTCTCTCCTCCAGGTTTCCAGCAGGTGAATACTGCCCCTCGCCCCCTTCTTCCGCTCTTTCCTTCCACAAAGCGGAAGTGTTTAATGTCCCTTCTCACTTCTGCTCATGCCAGTGTGTTCGCTATGCTCCTCCACAGGGGAGGGGGACACTGTGTACATTAGGGTGCTCAGAGCCTTCACATTTCTCCCAGTTCTGTGCAGTATTAGTATTAGAGGAAGTTGTTATTACCATCAGAAAGGATGGAGCACAGTACATTAGTGTAGCAGAGCACGGCATGTTATATTGATCAATGGTACTTTGTTAGTGGTTATCCATCATAACGATTTTACTGATCTTCCTGTTTGTTTGTGTTCTTTGTCAAATAATAGAAACTCAGGCCCTCCATTAACATGTTAAAAAATACTAAATACTACATCAATGGAAAAGCTCATAATGTTTATTAGTAGAGGACTGAAATAAGTCGTATTACTTCCTTCATTAACAGACTTCTAAAAGGTTTTCTTTTTTATGACTTACTCTGCAAAGGGAATAGCAGGTCTTAGCATTTGGCATTTACACGCTAGTGAGAAAGTAAAAAAAAAAACATGCCATGATACCAAATAAAAGAATACCGTAGCATACCACTAGGTGCTAGTCTGTGGCCCCGACTTTATGTAATTGAAATGGAGCTGTTTCTCCCAAATACCTGATTCTTTTGAAATTCAACAGAGTCTACAGAGCATTCTTCAAACAACGAGGTATATCCTATTGATATCAGTATTGCAAAAACTGAGATGGAAGCAGTGCATCTTTCAGAATTACAGAAAAAAAGCAATAACTCCAAGAACCATGGCTGTTATCCCTGCCAGCACAATAATACAAAAACACTTTGTATGATAGTGTATTACCTCCCCATGAAAATGTGCTTTTTTATTGGTTCTATTAGAATCTCTGTTGCCTTTTGAGGATCGTAAGGGTACAGTGATCTTCCTACAGCTGAAATAGTAGTGTTCAGGTGTTAGTGTTAGTTCAGGTGTAGAGAAGACTTTCAGAGTTTCAGGGAGAGTGTTAAACATGAAAATATACCTTGAGCATTGAAACAGCTGCGGTTTAAAAAAAAGATTACCATATATATGTAAAAGATTTTTTGTGTCTTTTCTAGGTGGCACTTTAATCTAATATTATGGCAGCTGTGAAGCTGTTAAGATTTTCATTTTTATTGTAAAGCATTTTTTTGCCTTTAATTGTGTTGTAAAATAAGATTTGCAATACAGCCATTCTAAAGTCTAAGGTAGTACAGTACGTAGCATGACTCTTAGGAAATGATTGACTTCTGTCAGTATACTTGTCTCCAATGGGTTGATTGAAAGACTTCATACTTAAATTTTAAATTGAGGGTTTAAATTGAGTTAATTATGTAATTTGCAGTTTCACAGAAGGAAAGAGACATGGAAGAGACAGTATTGCTCAGCATCTTTTTCTGTGATATCGTATAACAAAAAATGTTTATTCAAGTGAGTGAAAAAAGATTCACAGATTTCCTTTAGATTTTATAACTAAGCAGTTCAAGAAATACCCATAGAGTAAGAGAATAAATTATTTAATAAGCATTCTTATTATACTAGTATTTGATTAATGCTAATGTTTTTAACTCCATAAAATTTGTGCAGTTTGCTGTTGTGTTAAAGAATAACAGTATGTTTAAACACTGTTTCTTTGACTAATGGAATTCAAGATCGCAGAGGAAGTGGATTTTGTAGCTGCTCAAAGCTGTTCAAGGTTGAATCGCAAGTTAATAGAAAAAAAGGTCTTGCATGTGAATCCTTGTCAGTACTGCATAATTTCATTTGTCGAAAAAAGCAGATTTAGTAAATGAGAAAAAATGCAGCTGGAATTTAAGATTTTCTGTGGTCAACTAAGTCTCATTATCGGCCAAGTATTAAATACCTCAAATAAGCTTTTAATTGGCCCTCAGTTCAATTCTGTAGTTTGTATGTTCTCCCTGTGTTTGCCTGGGTTTTTGCTGGGTGCTCCATTTTCCTCTCACAGTCTTAAGGCCTACTGGTAGGTTAATTGGTTTCAGGGAAAATTGGCCCTCGTGTGAGTGTGTGTCTGTGTGTGCCCTGCGATGGACTGGCATCCCACCCAGGGTGTATCCTGCCTTGTACCCGTTGCTTGCCCAGTTTGACTCTGAACTGATTAAGTAGTTCTAAAATGGATGGATAATTTAGGTATTCTTATGGAAATGCATCAGTTGGGAATTCCATTTTTTGTGTACAATATCTAGTCTTGTCATACCCCGTTGCTCTCTTCTTACTGCCGGCTTTGCAAAGCAGTTTGTCTCAAAGAAGTCAAGACATCTTGAACTTGGAAGGCCATACTTCTAGAAGCCACAAACAGGGTCCTCTGTGTGGTGGATACAGCTTGTGTTGGAATAAGCCCCTGACTCCTAGGTGGCCTTGTGGCAGCTGTTGTTTTCTAGCCAGGTGAACCTTGAGTGTAAGCCTGAAGGAGAGAGGATAAGACAGATAATGTGCAACAGGAGGGGAGGGAGCTCTACCATATAAGGAGGAGGGGAATCAAGCCACTAAATATCCATTCCCTCCCAACCAGGCCGTCACTACGGTCTATAGGATGCTGCTTTTAATGTGAGATAACCCAGTTTTTTAACCTAAAGTAATAGCTATTGAATGACAGCTAAGCTGACTGGTAAATCTTTCTGCTGCTTCAGAGCTTGAATCTCTTTGAAGCTCTGCTATCAACTAACATAGCGCTTGATTCTGTATCAAATATGTATCTTAAGAGAAAAGAAAAGACTTCTAAAAATCAGACAATGTATTTGTAATTTTTTTGGGTTCATTTTCTTGTTCTGGTGAAAAAAAAATTCTGCTAAGCAGAAAAATGTAATTATAGAATGACCTTTTCTTTTTCTTTACCTGCTTTTTTTAACTTTTCATTTTGAAGTGTTTTGTGTTTTTGTTTTGTTTTTTTCATTTTGATGTGTTGTCAGTCTGCCTGTTTGTGTTTCTAACTGTAAGATATTTCAAAGAGGCAAAGCATCCCCTTTTCCAGGATGGAAAGAACAAGCTCTCAACTGGGGAGACTTGTAACCTTCAGCCATATTTAAATGCAAGGCCTGGTTAAGAAATCCATAGTTGTGATGTCTTCAGAGTTCTTTTTGAAGAACATTACTTGTGCAAAATGTAAAAAGCAGAAGAGTGGGGTTATATTAATATAGGAATACTCATTCCGGTTAGTCACAGCGGTTAGTCTGAGATTATCCCTTAATATTATTTTTGCAATAATGTTATTACTTTATGTAATTAAACCCATTATGTTAAAGTAGTGGTTCCCAACTCCAATCTTTGGGTCCCACAACTCTGAGTTTTCTACAGTATGTCAAGCAAAAGCTTAATGACTTGGAGGAAGAGCTAAAGTGGTCCAGCTACACCTGATTTGCACCACTTTAAACCTTTCCATGGTGTAAAGCGGTTTGCAACTTTAAAAGACACAGAGGGGGTGGTTGTGCTGATTGTCCTTCTCAGATAAGGAGGAAAAAATAAATTCAAAATGGTGGTCATCTGCTTCCATGAATGTACAGAGGTTATGTGTGCCTAGGTTTATTGCGCTGTACGAGAACCTCGTAGCTCACTTCTTCAAACTCCAGTTTGAAGAATCTGTTTATAACCATCTCCAGTTTGGACCCCAGCAGGGTTGGAAAAGTCTAAGAGGGGGCCCAGTGTCTTCAGGTTTCTGTTACAGCTGAGCTCCGTTACATATTGAGTCCATTCATTGAAGTGCCAATTTGGAGTAAATATCCCATTTACGATTTCAGCTCCAAATCTGTTGCGAGATTAAATTTTTACATTTTCAGAAATAACTTTGTAGGACCTTTTTTCTAAAAACAGGAGTAATTAAGCATGGAACTTTTAGCACAGCTGGAATGATAACCAGAAGAGACTGGAGTTCTGAGAACTGTTTTTTGAAAGTCTTAGATTTTATAGATGTCGCCGAGAGCAAAAGATATACTCCATAACAGGTTCAGAACCCCCTTCATAAAACAAAGTAGAACCACACTTTTCTGGGGGGATTTGTGCCAAACCACACTCTTTTACTTTTAGTTTTCAGGTTGGCTATGACGATTAATGACTATTTCAGTGTGTGGCTGCCCAACAGAGTAGAGGGAGGGGATGCTTTGCCCGGTCTGCCCAGGGCTCAGAGTGGAGCTGTCCCCTGCGTGTTGCAGAGTCCTTGTTGAATACGTGAACAAAATAAAGATCACTGTTGTATCGATTTGAAATAGTTAAAACAAGTCCTATATCATTGTATCTCCTATTTCAGAATTTAGTGCCTTTTTTGGACAGTAGACTGTTCTGTAATTAAATTGTAGTATATATATGCTTTTTGTACAGTTTTTTTGTTTAAGAAAACTTTTTTTTAAACTTGTGTTTATTTTAGTATTGTACCTATTAGAGAATAAAATGTATATCAATGAAAAGCATCTCTGTGTCTTCTTTTGTTTCCAGGTTGCTGATGGGAAATCGATGGTAGCATTTCAGTAAGGGCAGATTTCTGCACAAAAGAAGCAGGGTGAAAATGAACACTAAGGAAATACTTCACTATTACCCATCTTTCCTTTTGAAGCCTAAATTAAAACAAAAACACCTCATATACTCAGCCTAGGCTGACAATTTCAAAATTGCCTGCACGCTGTGGAAGTTATACGCCCCTTTCAGCTCTATCAGCTGTGCTAATAACCCCATCATAAGGGTGTGTTATGCTAAACACAGTTGCTATGAAAAGAGATACTAAATCCTTTATAAAAATAAACCTTTCAAAACATTTTCGCCTGAATGGGAGAGTTGAAATGCACAATAAAAAAATCGAGAACCAGGCATTAGACAAAGTTAACCTTTCCGAAGTTACAACACTTGTAATTAAATTTTGTACAACCCTTCAGTAATCCCATAAAAATACATTTTGAGGATGGATGATTTGCACCAAAGTGAGACAGTTCAAACCAAAGCATAGTGTTGCTATTAGTACTGCTTGACCTTGAAAACAGGACTTGAAAAAGCAGAGGATTAAATTGGTTTATGTGAGTGTCCCTTTCTTGATAGCTCCTCCAAATTAATCCGTAAACTCTGCTGCCCTCCACTGGGGATTCCCATAGAGAAAATTCAGACCCTTATGTATGTCCAGGGCAGGATCTGTAGTTTAGGTAAGGAAGACAATCCATTCAGTCTTCTCTTAACAATATGCCAAGAAAACGTGTGAAATAAAATGTCATTCTCACATTGTCACTGTAAAATGTTCAAAGTTTTATTCAGATCATAGTGTGATTATAGTACAGTCTTTTTAACACGATAGAAAGCAAAAAATATACAATTTCATACATGATTTTCTTTGGATCTTAGCATGTATTTATAACAGTTAAAAAATTCAATTTCATTCAATCATCTCAAAAATTGTGCTCAATATATTAAAGGACGTGCATCTGTACATATAAAGTATACATATACATAAGCACCAACCTGCTACACAGAATCAGAAACAAAAGATAGGCACACTCAAGCGGCAGTAATTGAAATACCAAAATCAGAAATCCACTGGCAACACACAAAATGATGTGAAAATGAGCAATTTAACAAATACTGCAAGTTAATCACGTAAAGGGCTCCTATAGAAGTGCAGGAGTGACAGAAGAACAGCCATATATGTCAGAAGCTGGAGTAACTCAATGCATTATCACTCCTTGTGTAGTTCCTGTTATTACATACACTAAAAAAGAAATAAAAGGGCAATCCTATCAATAATTTATTTTAAAAAATTATATTAGATCACGAATGAACTATATATGGTTCACTTCAGTTCATCTCCACTGCTCACAAATATTGTAAATCAGTTAAGAAGTACAATACTTTGTTTCACCAAACGGATAATGGTCATTTCATTTTGGTCCCAAAGGGATGCAACTGGCACTGAGCATCCTCTTTATACATGTGTTCACATCACAGAACCACCTAAAGCAACACAGAGCCTTGCAAACATTAGCAGTTAACAGTTATATAGCATGTTAATACTAATACCAGTTCACGTAAAACAGGGTTAGGGTGCTTCATACTTTGTCTTGCTAATATGTATGCGATGAAAGCTACAACACCTCATCATATACAGTTTACTCCAAATCTAATGCCGCAGTATATCTTCTTTAAAAAGACTATTTCCAGTATGGAATCTAAAATAGAACTAGATTAGAATGAAGTTCAATTTGTCTCTTACATTTTAAGTAAGATTTTAGTAGCTTGAACATCTTCGAAAATGCAGGTTAATAAAAAAAAACCGAGGCCCCATGTATGGTCCAAGTCTAGCACTGATGGATTTAAGGCAAAGTCAATGCAAATCTGTTCTCCAAATACTTTTTAACTTGGAATAAGAAGCAGGAGATGGACACCAAAACTGCATGCAACAAAGGCTTCTGCAAACACAGGACTCAAAGTTCCATTTTCTAGGAAAGTACTTTATCTGCTGTAATGCAAACTTTTAATAGATTAAAAGTGATGTGATAGCAACCATAAATTACTCCATCCCAAGTGTCACCTCCTGAGGCACTTTGAGGTGTTTAATACAGGTGTGAAAGTAAACATACAGTAGCACCCACATGAAACACAGCACCATTAAGAACTGCAGATACCAGATGTGGAATTTTAAAGGCCACAAGTGAAGCACACAGACATCACTACTATTCCTCTTTACCAGAACACTGTGCACTAAACTATAAAGTGAATAACAAAATACTCTGGCAGCACATTTTAATCTTTAACAACACTGTAATACTTAGCAGTTGGGTTTAAACAAATAGTGAAAGTTGCAAAATATGTTGGATTCCAAACAGTACTCTTTAGGTATGAACTTCCCATATCAGGGTGTTGATGTGTAAAAAATAATAAAAAATACACAAGAAAAACTAACTGGTCCTGTAAACACAGAACTTGGAGTTTTGTCCAAATTCGCAATTGAACAAGATGGCAGGAAATGGAGGATGAATATTCATAAAAATGTATTTAAGGGTCAGTGATTCCCTGTACAAGCAGGTGTGCAAACCTATGCATTTCCATAAATTAAAGATTCTGCATACTTTAAATGAACTCCAAACATGTCCAGTATACACACACAAAGAGAAGAGTAAGATCACTCGTCATGAACCTGAATGTGCTCATTTAAACTGTCTGATTTTAGGTCAAACTATAATCTTCAGGCACTTTCCACATACCGTGTACTATAAAGTTACTGCAAAGTTACCTTGCTTATGATTTTCAAACTGTAAGCCCCCCTTGGGCAATGCTTATAGAAGAAAAAGTTGTGTAATCATGGAAAGAAGCTTTGCTAAAAGACAACTTATCTGATACCTCTGTGCATATACAACTCTCCACATGTGGTGTAACACAATGCAAAGACTCTTTTCTACCAAGGTGTCATAATTTGAGAGTCATAAGTAAAAGAAAGAATTAAGTAACTTCGTAGCCACCCTGCTCTTAAATGATGCGCTTCCAGATTTAAACAGAAGAGCAGAGAGATTTGTCACAGTCTAGCATTCATACAAAAAGAACATTAAAGAGAATACTTCCTCTGAGAACAGCTCACACAATGCAAAGGAGGATTTCGGTTTTGACTACTTAGATATGTTATGTCAAGTGCCTAAAGTATTAGGAATAAGTATCATAAAGGCACAATACTTTAAAACCTATCCAATATTGGCAGCCATGTATATACAAGCAGAATATGTTGCATTAGTGTATGTAACTTCAGATTCTAAGTGGTAAAATACATAATTCTAATATTCACACAAAACACAGAGAAACTATATATTTACTGCAGTTGATGGAGGGAATTGATGAAATGGTAAAATACAGATAAGCATTTTATTCCTAATGGACTCGTCTACACACAAAATCTAAAAGATAGATTCTATGCAATCAGCACAAAAGGCTGGTTCAGTAATAAAGCTCTAAAATACAGTTTAGAGAATAAAATGCCCCATTGTTTATCTATTGCACATTTCTAATCTGTGTGTGTAATTTCAAAGAATTTTTACCAGAAACAATGTTTTCTAAATCACACGTAGATCACTGGGCAAAATCATAAACTGCACATTAGAATTTTGTACATTTTCCAGGGAATTTCTGTAGCATGGCAAGAGACTACAGGAAATTAGATTAAAATAAAATCAATTTATATAAATCATACAATATTCATTTTTTAGTATGCTGTTTTAGATTGCAACCAAGCCTTAAAACCAACAGACACATTTCACCGTTTTACTATTTATTTGTTCTAACTGATGATACTAATCATTCTGCAAATATCAGCAGCTTAAAATGGAAGATTGAATGCTTTTATGCTTTTAATTCTGGAACACCTACAACAAAATCAACCATCAATAGTGACCAGGCTTTTTTATGTCTGTTAACACTGGAGAACTTGTCTACTTGAAACATTTTCTTGTTTCAATACAAGTAGATGAAACATGTTAACTGCTATGCACAGCTCATCGTTATTCTGGAACTTAAGATGTCAAACTATAGTGTTGTTCTTAATTTCAGTGTTAATGTGACTAAGGGACACTACAGTATGTCAACCACATTATTAATAGCAACTCAAAAATAGAAACTGTAATGTTTAGGACGTCAGCCAAAATGAACAATGGGATAAATCATCTTTATAGCAAGATAAGTAACATTATACTTTTAAAGAGAGAAAATTTCAGTGTTATCCTACACTTTAAGGAACTGTTAGTTTGCAGTTTCTAGTGTGGCCAGATGTCCATAGTGTTAAAATAAATTTCCAGTTCAACAGGTTATTTCCATTACTTCAAAACAATTCTTCCTACTACACAAGCTCAATGCACAGCAAGACAGAAGCACCAAAAGCCTTCCACCTTCTTAATATTGATAATAAGGTCAGAGGAGCCTTCTGATCAGCTGGAAACTCAAATGCAGTTTGTTCAGGCATTTCAATAAAACCATTTCCTCATCAACACCAGAGGAAGATTAGACCTAGCACTGGTAAACCTAAATGCTTCAGCTAAATAACAGTAAACCACAGGTTGTGTAGTGGGAACAAAAGAGGGGCTGAGGAGTTTTTCAGATTTTTCTTAATTATTTCAGGAAACACCAACAGGATAAGGAAAGTAAAAATATACTTTGAATGACCCACGGTCATTATATTCTGGTCTTTTAAGCCTGGTATATGTATATAAACCAAGCCAAAACCCAGGTGTTGGAAGGAGAAATTACAATAGTATTCTTTTCTTGAACATACTTTTAAAATTCTAGCTAGATTTTATTTGTAGACTGGAAATGTAAGCTAATGTAAAAAGCTTTGAAAGCCATCCTTATTCATCTTTAAAACTCCATAAACAACTATATTTTAACCTAAAGAGGAGATTAGTCAAACAGAATTAAAAAAAACTAATATGGGCATCACATTTTGACAAAGTACAGAAAGGGTTCTTGTCAGCATACTGGTGCAGTAGTGTGAAGGCAAGACAGATCTTCACCCTTGCTGTGGTGTAATAAAGTGTGTATGTAATACTCCCCTGCCCACAATCCTCAATCCCATTTTCTCTGACATGCATAAAAGTAAAACTTGATAAAAGTTATTACCTGTATCTGAGAGTTGGTACTACCAATAATCTCACTGCATTGTTTATTTAGTACAAGAGCTTCCATTCCATGTCTCTGTCCCAGCTAATCCCTATCTAGCTAAGTGATCTTCAGCACCTGAAGTAAGCAAATTAAGGATCAGTTCAGGATTTTGTAATGGAGAAGTCCTGTAATGGCATGGAATGGAAGTGCCAAAGTTGAGAACTCTTGTTATAATGATGGAATATGACATCAAGCTCTGTGCATCTGTATTACCTTGCCCCTCTGTTCATTAATTGTACATTCACTCAAAAAAAGGGATTCCCGACATAGCAGAGTCAGTTTATAATACATATGACTAGACAGTATATAATTACCCCATCTCCCAAAGGCACATTTATTATCAATCACCAGTCCCTGAGAACACTTCAATTCTTTAAAAGGCATTTTCATTAAAACAAAACAATTCTCAAAGGCACATTTAGGATCATCTATCATTTTTTGGAAAACAGTGAAGAAAGAAATTGGACCATTATGATTTTCATCAAAGTGAGAGATCTTAATAGAGGTTCTAAAACGTATATCCCCGGATTATCATATATCATCAACTATAACATTTATCAAACTTCCATCAGAAAATCTGGAATTTCATTATAGCAGTAGCAGTCATAAAAATCTTGAGACAAAATACACTCCATTACCAAACATAAAAGCTCTATGATCATAGGAAGGTCCAGAGATAAGAGTCTTAGTAGGGCCATCTGAACGGCAAAGGGTAGCCAGTTTCTAGTATTAGCGTTTGGACACCTAATTCAGGAGGACATAATTAGTGCAATTATCCCACTGCACAGGAACAAAGACATTTTCCAGATATTCCACACAAAGACGGCAGCATTGTACAGAATGCTGCGGATGCTAGTAACCTCACTGCTCTTGCACAGCATGATGCAGTTCTCCGCAATGACCTCTCCAAGGCTAGGAAGCAGCGTTTCACTCAAGTCTTTGCCAACACCACTTCCAACCCAGTAGCACGCGCAGTTGTGGCGGCTCGCTCCTGTGGGACAGTCTGGCTTGAGACTGTTCGTCAGACAGAGGGAAACCCAGCTTCCTCCTTGGCCTTGCCCTTCTCTCAGCTGTTCCATGACTTGCGGTTCTCCCCCTTCCTGGCAGCCCCCTCACCCTTCACCATAGCAGTGAGTGCGGCGAGATTGGGGTTGGAGCCAGAGAAATTCCCAGTCCGGCGGTTTTCTCCGCGACGCTTGCCTGACCCGCTACTACGACTCACCCTGTCCGGTCTCACCAGTACACCGTAGCCTGGGTTGCATTTGAAGTACTGTTTCCCTCCTACAGAGCCATCATTCTTACCTGGAGGAAGAAATCGTGTTGGTTACACCGTACAGGCTCTTAATGACACACGTCATTGCACAAACTAGAAGTAAGAATACTAAATTATTCTCAATGGATTATTATGGGGTACTATATTTGAATGAGAAATATCTCATGATGCAAACTCTTAAGGGGAAAAGTTATCTCAGTTTACCCTTTGCAGGCACTACAATTATGTTAGGATGGTCATTACGACACTTTTCCAAAGTAAGCATCTCTTACGAATAGTGGATTCTCCTGAGAAAAAAGTTTTTCCTAGATTATTGCTTGTTCAGTACTAAACATCCTATGAAATCCTACTACTAAGAAACACCATAGAAAAAGGTTGCTTTAATTATAATCACTGCATGCATTTTCTCTAGTGTTCTGGTAAATGTGACAGATGTTGAAAGAGCTGCATATCGCATTATTTTCTGAGCTGAAATGTGTAACTTTAGAAGTCTGAAAGCAGCAAAGGACTGAAAAAAATTGTAAAAAATTAGATAAGGGGCAGATACTGCAGATGGCCAGTAGTTTTAGACAAGACAGCAGATATTTTCAGAACAACATTAAGCTACACAACAGTGAGGAATAATCTGCTATCCCCCATCATCCAATTGAAGGATGACAATTGGTTGTGTCTCAGTTAAAAAGCAGGAAGCAGTCTTACAGTGGCTGTTAGCAGATCAGCAACCAATGAGCCCATGAAGAGTTTTGTGATTTTTTGGGGGGGAAAATAGTTGTTTTGGAAGAAACTTTTGGTTTGGTAACTTATTACACTGTCTGTTTTTGTTTCCCTGAGACCCATCTGACAAAAGATATCTCCTGTTACATTATAGTCCAGACAGTATCACAAACTAGTAACACTGAATTAGACATTCATAAAATGTACATTCAAGATCAATATACCATTTAATCTCGTGAAAATTGTTTTATAAGAAAATCATTGAGCGGTTTTCTTAATGCAGATTTGACTGTTCTTGGCTATCAACAAAAACAGCAAACAAATAGTGTGTCCTGCATTAGAAAGTTTTCCATATACAATTTACACCCCCGCAAAGTCATGGAAATGACAAATATGTTTTGCATTAAATAATAAATATACTGTTTTACAAAAATAAAATTGATTCACACAACATCCTACCTATGATTAGACATTTCTAAAATCATTTTCATACTGTTCATGTTGTAACAAATGGCAGAACATCATAAAGGATCTCCTACCTGCAGGAACATCAAGCTCAACTCCAACCCAAACACCATCTGAAAAATCTGTAGGTCCAATGTAGCGCACTACACCACTCTTACTGGTCCCAACTGTAACATATTCCCCTTCTTTGAGCCAGTCAGGAAGCGCAGCTTCCTTCGCCTCTTCCGGGTCAGAACCGATCTCCAGCTGTTCAGTTTCTGCTGGCTCTGTTGTGAACCTGGGCTGCTCTTTCGTCGACTGGACTTTTTCCTCCCTCACTTCAGCTTGATCGCTACCCCTCGACATCATGCTTCTCTCTACCAAGGCTCTATTCCCATCTTCCTGAAGCGTGGTTTCTTCTGCGAGAATACGGGTGAAAGATTTCAGGTCTGACGTCTTGACTTTCTGGATTTTAAAGGGGTTCGAGGCAGAGGATTTCAAGAGAGCAGGTTCAGGCTTCATTTGTGGTTTGATTTCTGGAGGTTTTGTTGTGTCGATTGTTTCTGGAGAGGCGACTCTGTTTTTGTCCACTGATCCTTGAGACTGGTGCAGATGCAGCCCTGCCTCTGCGACTTCTAGGCCCTCCTCGGCCACTTTTCCATTGTTTGTTGGGGTTGCAGCAGAGTCAGTCCCAGGGCTGCCAAGATGGGCTACAATTATGTTGCTGGCTGAGGCCTGGTTGACTGGGGAACTTGCAGAATCACTACCTATTATGGAGGCTTCAGAGAGGGTAGCTGTAGAAATACTGGCAGAGAAGTAGCCACTAGAGACCTCACTGGCAGGGCTTTGAGGCACATCAGGAGTCTCCGGTACAGAAGGCACTTCGTGGTTTTCTGATGGTCTGTCCACTACTGCTAAGGATGCAGCTATAGAGTGTTTGTCATCATGTCCTTCTAATACAGTTATGGATTTGACAGGGGAACATTTCTCATACTGTCCATCTGCAGTACTTATGGATTCAGTAGGGTAATATTTCTCATACTGTCTGGCTGATCCTATTGTGGGTGCAGCCGGAGAAATACTGTCATTCTTAGGGACCTAGGCAATAGTATACAACATGTTATTAACTGAAAAATTTTAAATACTCAAATCTGCTTTGAATCATCTAGTTAGAATAAAGATTGAAGAATCGAAAACGATTTATAAGCGTTAACAACAAAGTTTCAAAACAGACAATTAATCAATCATAATAATCTCAAATTGAGAAATGCTCAAAATTATGGTAAAGAGATCTTTAAAGAAAAGTGGTAATTGACAAGTATACATTCACAGAAATACATTTTAAATATTAACAGAAGCTTACTTTGGTCCTCTACAGTCAGATAAAGAAAAAGGAAATCGGTTTCATGTTGCAACAGATTACAATGTTTAGAACTTTACAGTATGAAACCAAAATGAAAGCACAAAAAATAATGGTTGTATTCAGTAATCATCAGACGTTTTCATTTTATAAACAAATATTTCAAGTTTAACACAAATGAAAAACATGGCTACTGCAATATAAAACACCCTTTCATTTTTTAGTTTACAGAAAAGGGTATGAATTATATCAGTTTTGCAGATAATTATATAATTAGCCAAAATCCAAGAAATAAAACACTTATTCTAAGTGAACATACCTCTTAATTCAATTAAAATCTATATATATATATTTAATACTATATTTCATTTCCATATTGATTACTTGAAAGGAATGACATCAATAAAATTGCCTGGAGGTCATTTTGCAATATACAAGTACTTCACTTTCTAACAAGAATCATGACTTTGTAAAGTATTAATCTGGATCATACACAATTACTTTTAGTTCTATGTAATTTCAATGACAATTGTGCACCTTGTTTCCAAAAGGGCTTACTGAACAGGAAACATACCTGTTTTGGTTTGAGAGGACTTTCTTCATTGCTTGCAGATTGCACCATGATACGAGGTACAGACTAGAGGAAATAATACAAACATTTAGATTGCTTTTAAAAACACTACACACAATCTCTCAATTTCTGATAAGTCAACTCAATCAAAATATCTGCAACATTTTTTTTTTAATTTTACAGGTTTTTATCACAGTTATTTGTTGGCTGTTGATGCCAAAGATGAAAGCTTGAGAAAAAAGTATGCTTTTAGAGAAATATAGATCGAGAAAGCTTTTTTGCAGAGACAGAAATGCATGCTTGCTAAAACTGAATTTGCAGTGTTCAGCAAGAAAAAAAAATCCATATCTATGTAATATAATTCACCTCAGACAATCCATTACTTTTTAAAGGCTCTTCAAACACGGGGGTATTAATAGAAAAAAAATTAAAGCACTTCTGGAACTGCAAAAAAAATATGCTTTTGGTAAGAAAAGGAGATTACTGTTTTGTTTTTTTCTTTCAGGTGTGCATTTTTCTCTGGACTCTCCCATGGCTATCTTGATTTCAAAATCCAGGCCATTGTTAATTAAAATCTCAGTTTGAAATCTTAAAAGAAATTTTAATTGTCCACATACAGTATTTATTAAAACTCACTATGCCCTAAAGACCATCAGGATTTAACATTGTATAATATATACAGTGAATCAACATGAAGATTTACAAGTAATGGTTAATCTTTAATGAGGCAAATTAATTCATTAATTGAGGAGAATCAGCTTCTTGTGTTACAGTATATTCATCTTGCCTCCAACCCCACAATTGCTTGGAAACATGTCTTCATTTTGTTGTAAAGAACGTGTAGGCTGTTATATAACTTCTAATGTAGGTTTTGTTGTATAATTTTTATAATCTTTGCCGACATGGATAACTCTCAAGATTTAGTCATTTATATCCTGAAGCATGCAAACTACTGAATCTCAGCACCATTTTAAGATTCTTTTCATTCTGCGCATCTCCCAAGTGCACCTTCCTCTGTCGGCCAGGATTGGAATCAAAAAGTCTTTTATGACCCATAACTAGAAAAGAAAACCCCTTTGGAGCAATTTTTCATTTTCCACAAATTCTGCACTAATGCGCTTTAAGATTTTCTGAAACAATCGCCTCGGTAATTGTCCTTCAGATTATGTCCTTCAAGTAAAAAAAATTGCAATTGAGAAACTTTATACTCAAATTTTCCTTTAGTCTACATTGCCTGTGCTATACATTTTGAAGATCAGCACAAACTGTTAAAAGCTGGGCAGGGTAAAGGTGCTTGGGATCTGATTGACTTAGCAAGTATGAGACCTGAGACAGGAGATCAAACACAACTACTCTGTCATCTCCCATCCTCACACACTCCTGGAGGACCACCTGCAATACAACCAAGGTTTATATGCATTGCTCAAGGCAACAAAGCATATTCATTATAAATCCCATTACAGGGAAAGTGTTGACACACCACATCATTCTTTTAAGCCTGGGAATGTATCTGGTTAGCAGAGCAGGAATACATTTTTGTAACAGTGACCAAAAGTGTAGACAATATTCTCAATGAGGTTTTCTTCATGTATTTAACTGTTTTCAAATCACTTCTTTTGAATTAAATTCTATGCTTTTAACTATATATCCTAACATCCAGTTTGCTTTTTTGTTGTGTTGCACATTGACCAGACGAAAATACTGTATTAACAGAATTACCTAAGTCTTTTTCACCGGTGCCTTCTTTAATCTCGGCATTCCCAATTTAACGCTTGGGTGTAATACTCTGCACCTGTGTACATTAAAGACTGCATGCCAAGTATTTGCCCAGTCTTGGATTTTAGATAAATCTTAAAGATTTTTCTTTGCAGATTCTTCAAAGTTTTCTAGTTCTATAACTTCACTACTTTGTATACTATACCAGCATCTGGCAAAAATAAGGAAGGGCTCTGCCTGCAATTTAAGAATTTAATCTTTCGTGAGGAACGTAATCTAAAGCCTTCTGAAAATATTGTAGCAGTACACATTTACTAAACGTACATTTTGCAGGGAGACTCTGGGACTGACGTGACTTGACCCCAAACCCAGATGTTGCTGTCTTTTGAGGATAAAAGATAAGGGCAGCTACTGACAAAAGTAGACTTTTCCTTATCATCCTCTGTACATGTCTACTATTATTGTTGTTGATCTAACCTTTCTACGTCCATGTTATGCTTTGGTTAGCAAACGTACAAACATCCCACAATATATGTCATTAGTGGCTCAGTTTCTCATTACTGCAGTTACATCAAAAAGGTTTTTTCAATGCATGATCAGAAATGGCCTGAGTTTAACTCCCTGGAACCAATCCTGTTAATACAATTTGCCCTTCAACTAAAAATGGTATCCTTTGTATTCTCTAACAAAACAAATGGAAATGGGAAAAATCACATTACGAAAGAGACCCTAATGTTAAATAAGTGTGCTATGAAAATAAGATTAGTAGAGGAGATAATATTTTCAAAAGTAAAGATCTGTACAAACGTATTTTGACTTTGGATAAAAGCTCATTTTGTACAATATTAATAACCTTTTCTCTATTGCTCACTGCTGCAAAAGAGGTGAGGGGTTATAAACCAATACTTTGCAGCTAAGGCAGAGTACTCTCAATTCTTCAAGGATAACTTTTATTAAATAGGACTGGCATTTTTTAATGTGATATTGTACCTATTTTCACCATCCCTGACAATCACCTCATTTTAACTCTTCTTAAATTAAATTAATTTTAAGAAGTAATCTTCTCTCCATAAAAACACATTATGAAAAAACTTTATTATTGCAATTTTGTCCTTCTAAAAAATTATAAGGCTCTTTAAGTGGTACATTTGTTACCCTTTTTAAAACTGAGCCTTGGTCTCACAGAGAAATTAAAGCAAACCCCCAATTCCCACCTGATGAGCAAGAGGTGATGGTCGT
This sequence comes from Lepisosteus platostomus, assembly GCF_059453375.1. NCBI lineage: Eukaryota > Metazoa > Chordata > Actinopteri > Semionotiformes > Lepisosteidae > Lepisosteus > Lepisosteus platostomus. The sequence goes on from NC_142613.1 coordinate 18,815,774, forward strand.
AGGTCTTTCTTGTCATCCCGGACAGGGAAAAGAGACTTAAGCAGTTTGGGCATCTGGGGCACCAAGGCTTTCACTGGGGAGAGATAAGAGGCAGCCAGTCCAGAGATACCTAGAGGAAGCGAGGATGGAGACAGGGACAGGCGAGACAGTGGCACAGAGAGGTAGAGGAAAAAAGTGCAGAAGCATGGGACAAAGCAACACAGAAAAAATGGAGAGAAGTGTGGGACAAAGAGACTGACTTTATATAAAAATTAAAAAAAAGTTGTCCATTCTGATTATGTGCTTCAATAAAAGATCATGCAAAACCTAATAAAAAAATTATGAATGAAATTAAAGACCGAAATGAATCGGTCTGGAAATAAAAGTAACAACAGTTTTGAAAGGCTACTGAAATTTAAAACTCAACACAACGCAAAGCCAAGTTAAAGAAAACTTGCAAATGCATAATGAGACAGTTATAATGGGAAAATGCAGTGACATACAATAATAGCTGAAATAAGAGATAAAAATTGAGTATGAAAAATGTAGCTCAATGCAGACTCCAAACAGCATTCTTGAAGAAAAAGAGATGCGACTCCTAAAAAGGTTACCTGCTTCTGGCTCAGCACTCTTGGAAAGTGAAGGGTGTGGTGGTGTTCGACTGAACTGAGATGAAGTCAAAGATATATCCTGCTGACTTTCCCAACGGCCCTAAAAGTTAAAGAAAAATAAAGGTTAAAAAGCCCACAGAGAGAGATCCACCAGTTAGTGATTCCATATTTCAGTTACAGATCCCTCTAGGGCCAGAGTGCCCAACCCATGGCCCAGGATGGCGTTTTATCAGTTTTATCTATGCTGACATTAGTTTTGTACTAACTTGACACTTTCAGTTACCAATTTGCAAAAGTGTCCCCAACAAAAAAAAAAAGTGGGCATACAGTGTCATGTTTTTTGCAAAACAATTGACTGAACAATTACTTATTATGCCATATAAATGAAACTTGTATCCAATTTTCAAAGACATCATGGCATTTTGAAATGACTATAATATGTGAACTCATAATAGCAAGGGCCTACCCAGAACACACTGTAGTTGTAAATAATAATTTTGCAATTAAAGTGGCATTCAATGGGGAATAGCCTCAACCACAGGGATTAACATGTTTTAGAGAACACCTGTAATGTTATGAACTGATTAACATGTTCTCGGTGGGAACAAATTAAAATTCCAGTTTCACTTGGAAGATGAAAACAAAAATGTAATTATTTTCTGGTTTTATTCATTGCCTCTAAACATCATTAGTCTACTTTAAGAGTATTCATAAATTTATTTCATAAATGTAATCCGAAAGTTTGAGTACCCATTCATAAACACCATTCCTCTTTGTAAACTCAACAAAAAAGAAATCACTTTGTGCAGCCATAATCCATGGTATGGGTGCTTAAGACGCAGAAAACAGCCTTTTCAAAATAGATGTGGTAATAAAAAACTTCACAGCAGCATTACTTCACCATTTGCGGTAATATTGAAAATTAACAGGATACGGGTTTGCCAGCATGTAAACATCCTGGCCAGACACAAATTCTTAAAAATAAAATTTACTAAATGTTTTGTCAATGTGACGTGGACAAAGGAATTGATTCTTTACTGACTGGCAAATAGAAAAGGATTAAGAATGGTTTTGTCACTCAGTAGAAGTAGTAAGTTTCACAAGTCCAAATAGTTCCTCCAGAGCCTTCAGTTCCCCCAGAGTTTTGCTCCTCCCCTAGTCATGTGGACACTAAGAAGGATAAGGATTTTAAGGGTATCCCAAAAAAGAAACTAATACAACCTTATGTTTTCATTCGCCATTTTCCTGAATGGGTTCTCAAGATACTTATTGTTAAATTTGATCATTAGTACTGACAATGACTACTTTCAGTGGTCAGACGTATTGAACAATGGAATCCGCACACCACAGGATGACAATAACACAGTTAAAACATTTCACACAATTATTAAAAAATTTTACATATTTTGTAGTGAATTTAATAAAAATTGATCAAATTGTATTGCTAGGCCACTATCAATTTTAAATATGCTCTTTCAATGTTGTTACCTTGGCCAATGGGATTTCAGATGGTATTATAAAGGAGCATTTGATACTGAATAAGGGTGCAATTACATTACAGACAAACTTACTTCCACTTAAATATACTACAACAAATTTGTACTGTATCTGAACATATGATCTTCATCTGACCATAGGCATCTTCATAGCCCCAGCTTCCAGGGATAGCTACCCGACTGCTCCTTTACCTTATTTTCCAGTTGAGAGCTAGGCGAAAGGTCCTGGCGGCTCCCAGACAGCTGTAGGAGAGGAGAGAAATACCTTAATTGCAGACTGGGAGAAGCTTTCTATAAATTGGTGTAGGAACCAAAGTCAAATAACAATTTAGTGTCATTGCTAATCTCCAACCTGTCCACTGCAAATATTATTTGTTTAGCCCATGATTGAAAGTGTGAAATTACAATCTTGTTGAAAAGCGGAGACAAAAAAAACAGCATCATCTTCTGAACAGTCCTTTATGTTTTTATAAGGGTTTAATATTCACACAACTGGTATGGAGTTGAAAAACAATCCTGGTATTAATACTCCAAACTTAAACCGCAATAAATCAAAAACATTTTATAAACATTATAGACAGTTAAGCATGGTAGTATTATTAGAATATAATCCACGCAGCACAGCCCTTATTGTACTGTAGCTCTTGTGAATTGCATGAACACTTTTTTTGGGATGATACAATCAGTTGAAACAACTAGCATTAAGCTGCTGGTAAAAGGAAATACAACAATTTACTGAATATGTCCAAGATACCTAATTCCAGTATTTTATGTATTTAGAAGATTTGAAGACAAGTGTATGCTGGATCATATTAAAAAACTATTCTGTCAAGGAGCACAGTAAAAAAAAAAAAACTTTGTCATTCTAAAAACCCAACTGTTCTTGGGAACTTAATCAGACTGCTAGAAAACATGAAAGTTCAACGCCCTTCACAAAAATATACAAGAGGATTAACATGATAAAACAATTTAAAATTCTCATTTTAAAATGTATATATATATACACATTCAGAGATTTTTGTAGCATTATGTAGCATAACCAAACCTCTTATATACACATACATGTTTGTTATTGTGTTGAAGTGGTATTATACAGACTACTTTTATTTCTGTGATGATCAAAACTATTCCCAGGATTTTTTACCCCGGGGAGAGGGAAAGTTGAGTCTCACCCTGTGCACATTGGGGGAGCTGAGACTGCGCCTGTTCCCCTTTCCTTTCCCAGCCAGGTGTTCCTTCACTGCCACCTCCTATACACAGGGGGAAACACTGAAAATGCGCACACTGACAAGCAATTAACCAGATGAGCTGCACTCAGAGTCTCTCCAGATCTTCATACAAATTAAATGTTTAGGCACCTATAAGAATCAAACTTATTTTACTCATGCTGTATATTTCATTAATCTAAAACAGTCTGAACTTAAAAAGAATATTTCTTAGAGAAGCATCCCCACACCCTCACTCAAGGGAGAGCCTTCACAGATCATCACATGGTTTCTGTTATTATAGATTACTATCACTGTTTGCTTTAGCATTGTCCAGGGCAACTTTTTGAAATTTTACGTTAAGTCTAAGCATTGGAACAATTGGGCAGCTACAGTATAGTCAGGCAAATGAACGAGGGTCCCGAGAGAAAAACAAGGAGGCAGACACAAAATGCATTGTAATTAAACAAAATAAAAGCATTGTAATTAAACTAAAACATAGACTGGAAGAGGACATTGTATGCAATACTGACCTGGCAAAGAGAAACTGGCTTGTGAATGTTTCTTTTTCATTTCTTTACAAAGGCAGTTTTGTGGAGAAAAGTATACCCATGCCAGACTAGCTGCACCCAGTATTTAGAAAGATAGCATAGGAGCACAAAAAACAGCTCAATTTATTTTAGTTTATTATTTTATTTTTGACCTTTTGACTATAAAATAAACAATTGCCATTGAACTCTAAATTGGCGTGGGATGTGTTGGTGCTGCCGTTTGACCACAATACTATTTCAAAGAGTAATACTGACGTTGTGGTGATGATCCAGTAAAGTCATGGTCATCTGTGCCACATTTGTGATCATGGGATCACAGGCTACATAAATGAAATAAAAAAATATTTACAAATGATATAGTTTCAAAGCCCTGAACCTTAAGTCTAATCCTAAAACTGTATTTTTATACAAAAACGCTAACACTGATCTGATGTTAATTCTGCCTCGGTGTAAATATCACAGTAAGAGGCAGAACACTTCTTTTATGAAGTGAGTGCAGCCCTGAGGGTCAAGTGCTAAGAAACCCTTTGAGATGAAAATACAAAATATTAGTACAGTCTAGCTCTCATATTTTTTTAGTCTCATGATACTGAAGAATAACTGTCAAAGAGGCTGCTGCCAAACTTAATGGCTTCGTGGCAGTGGATGAACTTGGCTGAGTCTATAAGAGTTCTGCTAACCTGTCGTAGCCGGTCTAGTGTGAGGATGTTCTCTACAGCAAGCACACTGCGCAGGTACTTCTCTATGGCCGCCTCTGTGTCCGCTGACTGCTGGTTCTCAACACTGGTTGCCAGTCGCGCTAGCATCTCCCTGTCCTCCGAACCCTCGGCATCCTGAAGATATAAGCACAAGACTGCTGTGTGGTTGAATTCACCTAACATTTGTTCTGCAAAAGCAGTGGGATGCTTCACTGCTCTTTTTATCCATACTCCGCCAACCACAAAGAAAAAAACAGTGTCATTGTTGTATTTTAAAGGAGAGCATGAGGGTATTTGATTTGGTATACATTATTTTCTTATCGTCACATAACCCACGCTTTAATCTGAAATAAAGATGAGTGAATGCAAATATAATATAAAAATATAAATATAAATGAATTTGTCTTTTTTCGCATACCCCAGGTAGCTCTCCGTGAGACACAGATACACAGACAGAGAGAGAAGCTTGGGATTAGAGCACAGGGTCAGCCATTGTACAGCACCCCTGGAGCATTTGGGGTTAATGCTCCTTGCTCAGGGGCCCAACGGAGTAGGATTCCTCTGCCGGCCGTGGGAATTGAACCGGCCAGCCACAGGCACAGATCCTTAGCCACAGAGCCACCGCTCCGTCCCTAAGCAAATACCTTTGAGTACTAGTACAGATACTGTAGATCTACCAGTTTACTAAATTTAAAAAAGTACACATCTGAGCAATGTTGACATACTGTACTGCTATAAGTGTTACTCATTAAACTACATACAATTATAATCATATATTCTACTTTAGATATACACAAAGATATTTCTAGTGCGCTCAAAAACACATTTCTGTAGCTATACTAACTATACTATTTTGGTATAAATTCAATACAAGTAAGAAAATTACAAAACTTACAATAGCACTGGCACATTACTATTTCAACAAACCATAATCAAGATGGCTTTATCCTGAATGCAAACTACTTTTTATTTTTAGCACTTATTAGCACTGATCTTAAGCAAAATAAGGGCTTAAATCTGTCCATTTTACTGTAATCCAAACTGTTTTTGGATGTCAGGGTTCTCAATTTAACTAATATCTGCTTTTGGATGGCTTGTGACAGTGTTCATCTGTTGCCTCACCCCTGGAATGTTGGACACAATCTCAAAGGTTACTCCACAGGCAGGGATCGTACTTCTGTGAGACATCCTCCGTAGAAAACTTTGAGCAAAGCCCTGTATTGTACGTATACAAAAAGCAGAAAACAGTGAAAGTTATTAAAAATTGGAATTAGAGGTTTTCTTAGAATGATGTAATTTCACAAACACTAAACCTAAGAGTGTGTTTTGTAGTGTGTGTTTCCTCTTATTTTGCTGCCTATTTTCACACACCATGAAAAGAGGAGCCCCTGTCTATTGTAACCAAATTTATACTTGTCATCCTGCACCAAATGTCTGACAGTAAACTATTTTTAAAAAAGTACTCAGTCTTAAAAAGGATTACTAGATTTTGAATACTTTGCATAATTAAATAAATTAAATCAAATCCCTATCAACAAGAGTCAAATTCACTGCCTGCAAAACACAGAAAACCTGATAAAATACGAAGTATTCAATAGCAAGGCTGTGTGATTCTCTACAAGTGGTTCAATTGGCATGAGCATTAAGTGTCTAGATATCTGAAATGATGCCTGTTATAAGCAGTCAGCAATTTGCTGTATTAATAAAAAAGGTGATGACAGAAAATACAATATTTGAAGGAAAAAAGCTTATAGTCCCTAACTTCTATTAATAAGCTTAAGTGATCACCAATACTTAATATTCCATGTTATTCAATAAAGCACTGGCAATTCCACAAAATCAAGTTCCAAGACATTTTATATACTGGTTATTGGTCTAGTCTGGCCACTAGGGGGTTTAAGTCTGACTAGACCAGTCTGTGTTTCAGCAATGAATACATTATCTCCTGATAGAACCTCTCGCAAGCAAACAAGAAAGTGAATAAAAGCTTCCAATACTGAATTATTCAAAACCTATAAAAAGTATTGCCAAAGTCATCTCAACAAACTTTATCGGCATCTACAGTGAAGTGAAACAAAAATGAATTTAAAAATAAGAACACAAAGCACTTTTTACACAAAGTGAAGTGGAAGTATGGAACAAGGTACCAAGAAGATACACTGGCTTCTTTCCAAGAAATGCCAGGATACAATCTTTAGTTCAATGAGCTACTAGCAACTGAATAAACAAGATAAGCTGTATCGCCTCCTTTCATTTAGAGAATGAACTCTTATGAATCTCATATGCACAATAATCATTTTTTTTCTTCTCTAACTCTACTTAAATAAAATCTTCATTAAAGCTTAGTCCTTACCTGCCTGCCAGTGACATTCACGCAGATGCGTTTGCGCAGAATGAGCTGCATGTCTGCAGGGTGGCTGAGCTGCACAGTGGTCTTTACTGTCAGGTACACCCGCTGGTCTGGCGCTGCCCCTCGACTCAGCTGGGGACAGTTGTGCACTGTTGAATCCCACGAGGCCTCTGCATTCACCTAGTGCAAGCAGGAGGGATATTCGTGTGTCTCAGAGTTCACATATTTGCACAGTCTGTAATGAAGAATCCATCTTTTGTGGTGTGAGAGGGGTTCTTTTAGTAGTACTGAGGGTCACAATCAGAGTGTTCCTAGTTAGCTGCTACCTACCATGCTATACATTGTGTTGAAGAAGAGATTTTAAGAGACTTTTCTTTACATATTCTGTATCTATGAAGCACTAGATTTCTGTCTTTGATAAGGAGAAAAGACTCAATTATATAGTCAGTGTTGTGACTGTCAAAATACATGATCTAAGAGATCTAAGACTTTGTCTATGAATCATCAGATGATTTAATGTTACTGTTAGTTCTCCAACACTTTTATAAGCAGTTCTTTTACATCTCAATGCTGAGGGATACAGCTGTATTAAATTATTTTGTATTCTACCACAGACATCTGTTATAAAACCTTCAAAAATTAGCATTTTCTGCAAAGCACTGGTTAAGTTCTGAAGCAAATACGTGTTACAATAATTCACTGTACTATATGAAATTGGAGATATCTGTCATGTTTTATAAATTGTGGAAGAACAATTAATATTTCTGCTGAAAAGGTCACCTAAGTGATAGCAAATGTATTACTTTCTATTCTTATGAAAACGCATTTTACTCTGAGTTTTACTCGGAGTTTACTCTGGAAGTATACCAGCACTCACTTCAAGCTACCTCTAGTATTAAGTGTCATCAGATCTCACCTCATCGTCATGGTGCTTCACAATCTGCAGCTCAAAGAATTCATCCTCATCCTCCCCACTGAGTGTGGCATCCCAGCCACCCGCCTCTGGCTGGTCAAGGTTATCCTGCGAGCTGAAGTCATCTGCTGTGGAAGAGCATCAAGTCAATTAGTGAAGAGTGTTGATCACCATATGTCCCTTATGCTCCTTTATGCTACAGAACCACAAAAGGTAAGAACATCAAAAGAGTTAAACTTGGTTGTTAGTGATGCATGATTACAGGCACATGCCGTGAAAAACAAAGGCAGGACATTCAATGAATTCTATCCTTCCTTGCTCACTGTAAGACATACATACCACTCAGGTCCAGAAAAAGAACAGGGATGTGGGTTTCCATTCCAGGAACTGGAATCCTATAAATAAACAGAGCATTCAGAATCCTGAAGCTTCATCTGCATGCACATGGTCAGCTTCTAAAACTTTAAGGTGCAAGTCTGCTGGTTGAACATTACACATTCAAATAGCTGTTTTGTACAAAATTTATTTTCTGAATGGACAGTAAGGAGGAAAAAGGTATGAATCAGTGTTGAACTGGCTCAACTCTGTGGTGAGACATTGAAATAAATACCCATTGAATTTATTTTATCTCAGCTCTTAGAGGTTTATACCAGAATTATTGCATTTGAAGAAACAGTTGCTTATCCCTACTAGAAAGGAGGAAAGAAAGATGAAACGTTGCAAAGAAGAAAACAGGGTAGAGGAAAATGCTTGTGATATAAACTGCTTTTAAAATAAAAATGTTAAAAGTGACCAAATCTGTTTGTGTTTCTGTGTCTACAATAACAAAGATGTACAAAATGAAAACTCCTCTCACCAGTGGATCAGTACCATTGCGGAATACAATCAGTATAAGTCAGAGATTTTAAGAAAAGTGCACTGCACTCAATAACCACACAAACTGAGTGATATTCTTGCTGCATTACTGCCATGCATATGGACACACTTAAGGAACCCGATCTGTTGCAATCCTTATTTTGCAATGTTTTGTTTGCCATGGATTACAATGTTCAAAATAAGATTTAAGGTAGTTAAAGTTAATTAAAATCAGATCCTGGGTATTAAACAGGAGTCCTCTGAGAGGCACATAGAGGGCTCCAGCTGGGATGCAGCAGTACAAGGATTACAAAAGCACAATATCAAAGATAAAAGCTGTATTCCATTTTCATCAATGCATCTTAAAAACTGGGGGAAAAAAGTAGACAAAGAAACACAGAGTGCACCAGTACAAATACCAAAATTTTTCACAAAGACAGTCACAACTCAGGCACATAAGATGCACAGGCATGGAAACCTTCCCCTACTGTCGAACCAGTGTCTGATGGAAACACAACTGCACCTGTGGCAAAACTTTGAGACTGTGGGATAATCATAGGCATCAAACTCCTCTCTATCACCCAAACGTCAGCTTAGCAGATGTAGCTGGTTGTACCTAAACCTGTTTAATTGCAAGTGGACAAATGTCACTCTTATTTAAAGGTTGCTCATTTTAATTTGGTGTGGCTCTTTGTACCAAGCACCTCAAAAGTCAACAGAAAGAAATACAAGATAGGTGAACTAGCTGCAAGTGTAAGGGTAAAGTTGGAGACATTCAATTACATCAAAAGGGTTTTGCATTTGACAGCAGTGTTACCATAAAATGGGCTTAAATTTGTTTATTTTATCGTATCAAAAACTACAAAATGGGCAATAACCTTACCATTCTGCTGGTGCCCCTGGGATGCCACTGCCAGCAGAGGGCACCATTACAGCATTACGCTCTTCTGTCAGTGTGAGCCGGCACTCCAGAAGTTGAGATTCCCTGTCAACATCATCCTCCGATTTGTCTAAAGAAAATAAAGGGAGAACTGGTGAACAGTTGAAGAGAGGTGGTGCTTCTGGTTTTCAGATGATTTGATTATTCATATACTACATATAAAATGGCATTAATTTATTTTACTTGGCACCTTCATAAACAAAATCAGAATGTGAGATGCTGTGCATTTAATGCACATCTTATGTGGAGACATCCATTAAAAATACATTTACAAAAACAAAACTGCCTGGAAAACTAAGTTTACTGCATAGTCTGTTCTAAACAAAAGACGTTTGAAATGTCAGAATAAGCTTGAAGTCAAGTCACAATGCTTGTTTACACATAATATTTTAATTGTATTTATAAAGAGAGACATCATCCTCCGATTTGTCTAAAGAAAACATGGGAGAAGTAGTGAAAAGTTGAAGAGAGGTGGTGCTTCTGGTTTTCAGATGATTTGGTTATGAACAACCAAATCATCTGAAAACCAGAAGCACCAATATTAATGCCATATTACTACATATAATATGGCATTAATTTATTTTACTTGGCACCTTTATAAACAAAATCAGAATGTGAGATGCTGTGCATTTAATGCACATCTTATGTGGAGACATGTGGAGACATCCATTAAAAATATATTATATTTTAATATAATAAATACCAACATAGGTTTTACTTAGCAATACTGGTTTTATAAAATAGTTTAAATTTGTGGTGATATTCAGAAGTTTCAATGTAATCTTTATATCAAAAGATAATGGCATCTTATGTTGAACTAGGAACAGTCTGCAATCAAAAGAGTCATCTTGGTTTACACGGTAGTGCCATATTTTAATCAATACCTATCAACTTTGCATTTTACTGGCTAAATAGCTTTTGAACACTGCAGTTACCAAGTAACCGAACAACGCTTTTTTAATTTTGAATAAAGTTAGGCAAAGTTTTGTTCATGATGGTGTTACAATATGAAAACGATCAGATTAATATTGTGAGATTTTTTTAAAAGCTACTATACATCTATCACTTGTATTAATTTTTCCACACTTTCTGTATTTTTGTATTTAAGGTTTCTGATTTTGGCTTAAGACTGGTGTAGGAGCTTAAAGTTAAGAAACATAAGACTTTTAGAGTATTTCCCTATTGAGAAAGGGGCTGAGGTATTTTCAAATGTTACTCAAAAGCAAAATGGTAAGAAGAATGCAGTATCCTGAACAACAATTTTTATTTTTCAAGGCACCCATATGATAGCATCTATAGATTAACGAGGATAGAGTATACTGTATACACAGAATAAGAATTTTCTCAGTATGACACCCAGGTAAACTTCCATTTTAAAGAAACAGTGAACACCCAGCAGTGGAGGTCAAGAAGACCTAAACCTACAGCACACTGCAGTCTCTAAAAATGTGAGAAGGTTTATAGCTGTGTGGTACGTGTTCCTACCTTGCTTGCTGACCAGGTTCTGCAGATGCTGATCAAGATACTCCTGTCGTTTGGTCAGGGCAGTCAGCCACTGTCGCCTCAGCCTTTCCAGGTCGCGTTCCTGCAGTGTCACAGCACAACACTCTTCTGCTTATTGTCTTTACCCACCCTTACAAAAGCACCATGTACATCATTTTATATATCAATGACATTTATTCTAACTCTTAAGAGCAACAAATATTAGCAAATTAAATACAAAAAAATAATGTAGCTATTTAGATTTAAAAAAATTTTAAGCATCAAAGTCCCACCATGTAGGTTAAAAATGTCACCTAACTTCTCCAACACACTCTATATTACTCATCTTTTGCGTCACATTGGCTCAAAGGCCCATAGATGAACAGGACTGATTCTAAAGATGGTACTTATCATATTAATAAATTCCATATTAATAAAGTCCTGAAACGAATAACACTGGTACAATGCAAAAGTCACATAACATTATTTGCTAAAGGAAAAGCAGCTTCCAATGTTTTTCTCAACATTCCAAGTTCAGTGAAAAAATAATGAATAAAAGAAATGTATAGTAAACAGAAGCAGGAGAGTGCATGTATTCATTGATGAGCTTTCCAAGAATTGGACAAAATGTATGAAGGTTACCTGATAACTGTCCATTTCATCATCTTCTACCTTCAAAAAAGGAATCTCAATTAATAAAAATAAAATCTGTTTCAAGCTGTTCCACATCCACTGTAAGAAACATTTAGTCATATTATACATACAAGTCAAAACAGTTTCTGGAATACATAGTTATTTTAGTAACTGGCTCTTGTAACCGGAGAATTCTCTTTTCAGGTCAAATGAGCCCATAACTACCATAAAATATGGAAACAACAACCCTTTTTAAATGTAAAAACAAATAATTAAAAAGTAACATATATTTAGACTACAGCTAAATAGCTCTTATACAAATAGTTACTTTCAAACATTGATAAGTGGAAAAATAAACTCAAGTGCTTGTAAAAATGTAGTAAACAAATAATTCACTGATACTTAAACAAGTATAAGTTACAGAACTACCAAATTTAGTGCAAGATAGCTCTGCTCACTTTAGTGTGAGTTGAATAATTGACACCTCACCTAATGATCAACATGTGGGTAACTCAACTAAGTACTAGTTATTATAACACAAACATAACATATCGATCTCATACAGCTTACTATGTATATATATTTTATGTCTTTAAACGTCTTGTTTGAGTGTTTCAGTACAAATACCAAAAAGTTTCCACATAAAATTAACATTAGAATCACTGCACTTCTCTTCTCTTTATTACCAGTTTATCCACGAATACAGCCCAACACAAACAGTACTAATAATGGGATCTCTTGAATTGACATGCAAAAACACATGGGCACCATCTAAGCAAAATATTTTGCTCCATTAACTTGATGGGATTAAAAAGATTATAAAAACGTTCTATCTGTAACTTACTGAATTCATCCTAAAGCCATGTGACTTCATTTACACATGAATGTAACGCAGATTTTCATTTATATCTCCATTGTATTATATAAGCCAAAATGCAGCTGTTATTTCTGACTCCATACCAGCTTTGAAGAATATCTGCACGTCAACAGAACAAACAGAAGTGCTCATTTCTGCTAGTGACAATCTAATATAGCCTATATGTCTTTTTTTATTATTCTAGACTTTGTTTTCACTGGTTTTAATTTCTGGATTGCTTTCTTACCATTCACACAACGATGGTAGTTACCTACTACATAGCATAGATAAGTCAGTAATGGTTTTCAGATTGTAATGCTAGAGAATTTAAGCACAGTCCTTCCTCTACAGAATGAACCACAACCTCTTGAGACCTACCTCTTGAGATTCACCACTCTTGGCAGAACGAGCGTGGCGTATCTCTACACAGCCCACTGACACAGCCAGCACCGACTCAGCAATGAGCGGCATGGTGCCAGAGTCCTGCACTGAGCGAACCTCCACCTGGATCCGCCTGGACTGGCCCTGAGTGAGAAAGAAGGAAAACGTCAACCGTCTTCATCATGGGACAGCAGACGAGCAAACAAAATACCGCTTATAATGCACAGAATGTTACAGCCATCTAAATTGTTTGCTAGTAACCAATTGATCACAGAATATCATGCAGCCATTTGTTGAAGCTGAAAGGGAATTAGCATCCATAGCAGTTTTACTTTCACTTAACGGAAGTGCCGTTGGTATCACTGCACAGACGTTTGAATTACACGCCTTTATTTTTAACACTAAAATTGCAAATCTTTCGTTAACACAACTTGCTGCAAGAATGCTTTAATCACCACAGGAGAAATGCGGGCTATATGCACACATCCTCTGAAACACAAAATCGTACAATTTCACACTGCATGCCCAAAAAGCAAACAGCAGAGTATTGCATTGGACAGAGGATTCATACAGTTCAGTTTATTGTCATGTGCACAAGTGCAATTTAATGCTAATATGCACATATGCTCCAATACAAAGACACTAAGGAAACACCAAAAACACAGAACAGTGGCAGCAACTCAGCTCACAGCTCACAGCTCATAACATAACATAGCAGTCTCATAAGTGCTGGACATTCAGGCCAAGAAATTCACTGTCCACCCAAACAAAACCTACTGCTCTCAACCGATTGTACTTCACTGATCAGACAGTGCTAGTTGATGTTCAACCTGCTATCTCTAAAATGAGAAAGCATTGCATTCATAGCATCTGCATTCCAAGCACTGACATGAGAATGCAGCTTTATCATGCAATTCCTTTTCATACGTGTTGCAATTTAAGATAGAAGTGTCACCACAGAATTCCACCACAGCCTGGGGGAAAAAAGTAAAATTATGGTCCATTTAACCTGCACTTGTAAAAGTAGCTTGCCTAGATATTAAAATAAAGAAAAACGTTTAACCTGTCGGAGCTGGAAGATCCCTCCAGTGCGAACGTCCTTTGCAGCAACAACCTCAACTGGAACATATTCTCCATTTTCATTGAGCTCCAGGATCTGAACCCACAGCTCCACCTTCCGGGTTACCTCACTCCACCTGCACCACACAAACACTATGACTGAAAACATTTCTTCTACCTTCATTTTAGCAGAGTGTTATTTAAATGCACTAAGTTTGGTTTATGCTATTTAAAGTGAAGACATGTATTTCAATCTTACTTAAAAATATGAATGCAATTATTTTCAGCTAAAAACAACGTGGATGAAAAGACAGAGTGAAAGAATTTGATCGTTTTTACATGTATGACAATTTCAAGTGTAAACATTCCTAAAGCAACTGAAGTTAACCTGGAAAACCCACACTGACAAGAAGATGCCATATGAAAATAAGAAATTAGAAAATGTGAGAAAACAATTCAGATCATACAGAATGGTTTGTTACTGTGTATATTCCAAATTAATTTGTAAAGGAAAAATGAAAACACTAAACACTAAGTATTATCATTGAAAATATGCCAAAATACATTTTCTCACCAGTCATTAAATAATCACTGGATACTTATTTTCAGATGTTTTGTGACTTTTTGACTTTCGAAGTGATATTTAAGATAGTAAAACAATTTTGCCAATATTTATTTTCTCACAAGCACAGAGCACCAAATCAGAAAGAATAATATTCTGCTATTTCCTCAATGTCATACCAAAAATGATTTGCTATTAAAAAACAGCATATGGAAAAAAATGAAATGATTGAATTATTTATATCAGAAAAACATTAAGAAGCACAAAAATAATGGATAATTGCAGCTAGGAAAATGGCACAAGGTGGACTAACACCACCATCTGGTGTTGCATTATGATAATTGTAGGATTTCTTAATGAACAGTAATATAAACAGTTACCAGTACAGTTAGTTCACTGATATACATATTTGAATCCATATTTACCTTTGCATTAGTATAATGAAAGATGGTGACAGATATGTAGGGCTTATTATGCAAGTAACTTGTTGAAGGTTGTAAATTACCAAATTAGTGTCCTAAAAGAAAATTAAAAGGATCAAATCTGTACATTTGTGGATGAGCAGAAGAAATAAGCATGAATACCGGTCTCTGAGGGTGCGTGTTTTGGCCTGAATGATGCCCAGGTCCCACAGTGCAAACTTTCTTCGTGGGTCTGTCTGCTTGTGTCCATACACCTCGATTGCCACAGCCCCCTCTGTGAGGTACTCTATGAAGTCCTCTGACACAGTCACAGCCAGTTCCTATAGAGGAAAAATGAACAACGTTCAACCATCCATTCATTTTCTAACTGCTTATCCAATACAAGGGCGTGGGGGACCTGGAGCCTATCTCGGCAAGCAACATGCATGAGGCAGGATACACCACAGACAAGATATCAGTCCACCACTGGACACGCACACACAGACACTAACCCACACAATTATACCTGGGCCAGTTTTCACAGAAGCAATGTATTTGGACTGTGAGAGGAAACTGGAGCACCTGGAGGAAAACCATTCACACACGGGGAGAACATATGGACTCCACATAGCACCCCAGGTTCGGAATTTAACCCAGAGCCCCAGAGCTGCAAGGCAGCAATATTAACTACTGTGCCACTGTGCCGCCCAAATATTGTTCATGTTCTTCACAACTAAAACAAAATGTATACAAAAAGGCTTAACTAATTCAAATTGGCAGTTACATACCCATTACCCAGGTAGGTTTAATGTAATTTATTCAACTGCTAATTGCAGACTCACCTTGCAGTGGTCAAAAACCACCATACATTGGGGGTCTTTACTCGCTGGTGAGGAAGCAGAGGGGTCTACCTCTGGGGCAACTATTATAGGTTCAGACTGGTCCCAGAATGAGTACTGGCAAAATACGAAGTTGGACAGGTACTGTGGCAATCCTGTGGCCTGAAGTATCTTTACCTGCATCAGGAAAGAAAAACAAACATGTAATTTTGTTAGGTTTTCATGCCTTAGATTATCGTAAATATCTGTCCATTGTATTGCCTGAAAGTTACAGTCAGAAGAACAGCAACCAGATATATTCCTGGGTTTAAAGGGGAGTCCTATATTGCAAGGCTAAAAGAACTCAGCTGTTTATAGGGTTGAAAAGACTATGAAGGAACCTATTTAGTATTTTCCATCTTAATGAGTGTCTCTCTACTAAAACACTGTAAACAATGTGCAATCCAATTGGTCAAAGTCAATCAAGTTTTAATATTTGACTGAATTTATATTTCACTAGAGTACATAAAATGATTCATGGTAGTATTTAAATGTTCTGGCTAATTCATTTGAAAGACATTTTGAAACCATGAAAGGAATTTTTTATTCTTTTCCTAAGGAATGTCCATAAATGCAGGTTTTCCATGCGTGTTTGGATTAAGCTTTGCAACCACAATAGAGGCAGTGCTGTGGAGAGTATCATTAGTTCTTCTAAACAAGGAAAAGATCTGACACTTTATGCTTGTTTTGGATTACTATTAAAGAGGAGCTCTGGGTGCTCAAATATGACACTAGAGCCAAAGATGAGGTTACCATGCAGATTAGCTTGCGGTCCTGCACCTCGCCCTCAGCACTACTTTCTGGGTCTTCACCTCCAGCCAGCCTCTCCTGGAAATCCCCACTGACTCTCACCACCTCCACATGGAGCCGCCCTGCAACCTACCAGAAAGGTACTGTTTTCACACAACAAAGCTCTGAGTGAACCCAGACTCAAAACAAAAAAGAGGCATTGAAGATTAACCCTGGTATCAGTTAGCATCTACAGTTCACATCCGGACTATGATAACTACACCTTCCTGCAAAAGAATTACATTAATCATACAACGAAACAGACATTTTCTGAAAGATATAACCAAGCATGTCCCTACTCAAATACTGAATTACCAATCCAATGAGAAATGCTGTACAAATCTTGTAATGCACTGCTGGAGAGTTTTCAAGATCATAAATCTTGGGCAACTGATTAAATGCTGCAAACATATTATTGTACACCATCTGACCAATTAAATCTACATATAGGAGATCACTAGTAATGCCTCCAGTGATGTTCAGAATTTCTACAATGAAATGATCAAGAGTGATCGAAACTAACTAAGCTTCTGTAATTACACAATTATGATCACGGCCCTGGTCAAAGTGATTAGAAGAATGCGGATTCTCAATACTATGTCAAAAGACAGCCGAGTACCAGAAACTGCAACCCAGATCTCATGGCACTTATCCACTGAACTGCCTTACCTCCCCCTTCTGGTTTATTATGGGTACTGCATACTGCAGCTTAACATCATAGAAGAGGCAAGAGAGGAAAACATTGGCCACACCAATCAGGCTGTGGTTTTCCTGCTCATCAAAGAATGGATCTGCCCTCTTGAAGTAGGAACGCATTACCTACAGACAAAGTGAAGAAAAATAGATTTCGATACTGTATTAATAACACAGGCCTTTCCAAAGAAAAGATATTTGATATTAACAAAGCCCAAGGGGAAAAATATACTGGGTTTGATTCTCTAATCCTAATGTAAGCACTACCAAGTGGAGGCAAGTAACCACAGAGAAAACAGCCAAGTACATACAGTATATACAGTATGTACATACTATACCAATGCCTTAGCTAAATCTACCAATTTGAATCCCTATTAACATGGCTAGTATTTTGTAATTCATGAGCCAGGGGCTATGTAGAAAACACTGCAAGAAAATTTAAGCTGCACATTACAAACGCACTCCAGTAGACAAAAACGAGAAAAAGAAGATTAATCAAGAGTACACATGTAGAAAACAAGACCAAAAAAAATTAGCACAAAAATTAAATAAACAAAAGACAAAATTTAGTGTAGGAAATAAAGACGCATCAAAGAAAACAAAATAAACTAGACATAAAAAGTACATCACATTTATCATGTAAGAAGCCTAAAAAGAAAACGTTTTGCCATACAGGGTTGTCCTCGTCAAAATCCTTCCACTCCTGGTAAAGCTCCCTCATGTCCACCAGTCGATTCTCCATCTTCTCCAGAGCCCAGATCTGTTTCCCCTTCCCCTTTCTTCGTACTTGCACTGCCGGCTCGCTCAGTACCGCGTCACGCTGGGAGAAAGAGAAACACAGGTGAGCCCTGCATCGGCATGGTCTCCCAGCTCCTTCTCCCACAGACTGATGATCCGCACACTTGATATGGTACAGTAATCCTGCTGTTATACCTGTACAGCCTATAAACTAGAATCCAAGTGTAGACCGGAGATCAGAGGTGATTCAGTTTGCTGATAGCATATCGCTAAGAATGACTATTCACAAAAATCCTATTGCAGTCATTAATAAATTATTCAAATATAATAAATTAGTCAATACCTATAGATAATGATAGTCCCATGACAAGCAAGACAACACAATAAATATTAATTACCCAATATAAATAAATATCACCCACCTAAACTACAATAAATATTAGGCATCTGTTTTTGTTCCGTGTAAATTTGAATCAAGAGCTTTCCCAATAAAACACAAATTCAAATGTACAACTGCTACTCTTGTACACCTACACACCTACAGATGCAGCCATTCAAAATGCGCAGGCGATACCGCATTATTTTCCGGTACGCTGTACGCAGTCTACCGCAAGCTACCGGTAAATACCGCGAGTTACCGGTAAATACCGCTAGTTACCGTAAATTCTCCTATAATACGACAAGCAAAATAATAGTATCTGGAATTTCCGCAAGGTGGAGCTAATAAAGCTCAACCTCTCATGTTTGAGCTGTGGCCATCAAAGTCTTAAACGAAGATATTACTAATAGTATTAATAATGAATGACCTTGGACAAGCTGTAAGTGTAAACTCAAAGTATTGCCCTGGTCAACATTCTTTTTTTCATTGACCGTCTTTGTAAAAGTAACACCACAGCATTTCGCAATCACGCATTTGTTTCCAATCATGCAAAGTACAGTAATTTTTGAGAGTCGATTCACCATGCCTTTCACATGCTCATAAAAGAGATTGTATAGGAACATAAACATATTACCGTATGCAAACTGTACTGTATACAGTATGTATATGTATATTTAATGTCTTAACTGTGCCCGTTTAAGTATTGAATATTCATATCCAATTTTACCACTGAAGGGAAATCTTAGTAGCTGAGCATAAAAAGAATAGGAGCATACTGCAACGCGTGTGAAGGCCATAAACGATATTAATTTTCAAACATAAACATACAGTATATGGCTGGTCTCGGTACTTTAAAGAAAACATACACGAAACATGGTTTCATTATGACCAGAATCGGTCTTGAGATATTTTTAACTTGATTTACAGTATTTGAGAGGTATGTCTTAACACCGATACTACAGTACGTAAATACTGCTCACGTATATGTTTCTAGGTTTATATTATGCATTTCATACGGTCAAATTACTTTTGAGCAACTAATAAGAAGCGCGAAACGGTATGCTCAGGGCGATTTAGTTTCGTTTTGTGCTGGGACTCTGCTTTTAACAATGTCGCCGTGGATTGATTAGAGATATCAAGTACATACAAGTCATTTTTTAAATGTTGTAGTTCGTCTTGTAAAAATGTTACGAGTACATCATCTATCAACAATTACACAGGTTCTGTTTCCATATTGCGAATTTTGGTTACGTAATATTATTTTCTAAATTTCACGTTGTGAATATAAGATTTGGGCAAACAGAGCCGCAAAGAAGTACATTATGGGTTGTTGTTTTTTTTTGCAGTTTTATCTAGAACAAGCGATGCTTAAACCTTTGTCTGATTCTTGTGAAACTATCCACACGACAGTTACAGTACCTAGGAGTTGACTTCAGTGATGTCACTGATGGGATGTTTCTAAAAATCCATCCTCTGTAAAACGTCTTCTCTAGTTGTCCTGCATATGTATTCGCTAATGAAGCTGTGTGTTCTGAGCCTGGATCTCTACATTTCTGTATGAAGCAGCTTAGAGGGCTAAAGACAGCTTGTGTTTAAATTGAGTGTAAGGTAATTTATGCTTCTAAGGTCATGGTCAGCATTTATCATTGTACTGTGCTTTTAACTTGTTCTGTGCCTAGTCACATTATTTTATAGCGTTTTTATAGCGTTATCAAATCTGGTGGCGCTGTGTGTTAGTTTCCTGAGCCCCATGTCACATGGTCTGTGATTGAATCCCATGGAACTATGACTTTATTTTTTAACAAACATTTCTTTGAAAAAATGAAACGTTTCCCTTGGTCAGAGATTAAATAAAACCTCACTCGCACCAAACAAATTTATATTTCTAAATATCACAACATGATCGAATTTAAGTCTTTTTATTAACAATGAATAGTCACCTATGCGTTACAAAATAAACATTTATATTGATTTGAATCGCATTTTGATTTAAATCGTAAACGCGTGTTTAAATATATGTGTTTAAAGACGATATACTGTATAAAAGCGCTGATTCTTATGGAGTGTGTTCCGCCGGGGATTCAAAAAGTTTTTTTTTTTAATCGCGTATCTAAGGAAAATTGCAGTATAACTTTGTTCATGCACAAACAGTGGCATGTTACATTATAATTTGGGTGTCTCCTCTTGCCAGAAAGCTCTAAATTGCATTTTGAGTGCGGTTTTTGACTTTTTCTAAATTACAACCCATAAATAAAGCTGATAAAGCTTAGACTAACTGTATTCTAAACTGTATTACAACAGCACATTGGACAATGCAACGTAAATTGCAAAAATGCACTTGGAATCTGTCCAAGCCCTCCTACGAAAATTATTTAAACTGCGACACTGATCATTCATCTCTAAATAAACTTTATTTTATATAGCGTTTTAAGCGAATAGGTAATTAGATTGCTCATAAACCTAATCGCTTTTTCTACATAAACACAGCGTGATTGCTCTCTGAAAATGCCTTTTCTTTATATTAAGGCTCAGATTTCAACTATAGATCGTATTATTATAAACTTTATTGGAAAAATGTATTTTAGGTAAACCATGTTTGCTATTAATTCATTTAGGGCTAAAATACGTTCATTGTCTTCCAATCGAGTCGAGTTGACATTGGAAGCTTTCCACTCCCGGACTGTTACACCAACGCATTAGCATGTTAAAACGATTCCATTGAGGAGCCCAGCTACCAGTTAACACTTTACTTCCTACTTTGAAAATACCTGTGAAACCGGTTTAATTCGTCACAGCCAGCACTCCGGCAGAGAGGGGGTTGTACTCGTAAAGTAGAAGCAGGCGAGATTTCCAGCGAAAGACACCCCCCCCCCCTCAAAAACACAGTAAGCAGTAAGGCTTTATGTTGAAAATTGAGGTGGATTTTGTTTATGATAAAGAGGATAAACTGGGATGGGAGGAGGGTTTTGCATAAGGGGCGGGATTATGATAATTGGAGGTATTTGCGAGAGTATAATGGTTTGATATATTTGATTTTGTATTGTGGTCATTATCTATGTTTTTGTTTGGTATTATGTTTATATGGTTGTTTTTGTTGGTTGGTTGTTATTATGGTTATTAATAATACAATCTATAGTTGAAATCTGAGCCTAAATAAAAAGAAAAAGCAAGTGATTAGGTTTATGAGCAATCTAATTACTTATTCGTTTAAAACGCTATATAAAATAAAGTTTATTATTAATTTGCTGGACAGAGCGGTGAACATTATTATGCATAAGACAAAGATAATGATCCTGATCAGTTTAGAAATCTGTGTACGCTATAAGGTTTTTACTTCTTAAACTTTTAAAATACACGTTTCGAATAGAAAGAAATCCTCTTCCTGGTACAGTCGCATGAAGAGAGAGGCGAAACAGCCCTACAAAGCCCTGTCGCAGTACACGAATATAATCATATCGTTATTAAATTCTTTAGATAGGCGATTCCATATTATATTAGCAGAAAAGCTTAAAACTACCACTTTTTCACGCGCTATTTCACGTTAATTAAATTTAATTTATTTATATATTATATATTTATATCTCTGACCAAGGGAAACGTCTCATTTTTTCAAAGAAATGTTTGTTTGTTGATTGTTATCAAAAATGACTTAAAATCGATCATGTTGTGATATTTTGAAATATAAAAGTCAATTGATTGTCCATAATATCGCTATTCTATTTTTTCGAAGAAATGTTTGTTAAAAGAAAAGTCCAGCACCAGCTGGATTTGAACACACAACCTGTGAGTTGCTAGTCGGGCACGTAGACCAGTAGGCTACAGGGGAAGTCGCATGAAGAGGGAGGCGAAACAGCCCTACACAGCCCTGTCGCAGTACACGAATATAATCATATCGTTATTAAATTCTTTAGATACGCGATTCCATATTATATTCCCTATTAATCAAATTCTAAAAGTATGCTTGTTGACTCCGGTTTCTCTTTAGTTAAAGACTTCGATGCTTAAAATGTTTAGGGAGAAATGGAATACTGGTGTGTATTTTTTACTTTAAAGTACCAAGACCAGCCATATACAGTACTGTATGTTTATGTTCCAAAATTAATATCGTTCATGGCCTTCACACGTGTTACAGTATGCTCCTATTCTTTTTATGCTCAGCTACTAAGATTTCCCTTCAGTGGTAAAATTCAATATCTACAACGGGCACAGTAAAGACGTTTACTGTACTGTAAATCTTTCTACGACAGACCAACGGACCACGAGTGCCCCTGTCGGTCAACCAATCACGTACCGCGGTACCCCGCGTCATCTTGCGTCATGATGCGCGACGCCGCAGCCAATTACCTCCGGTACGTGTCTGTACCGCTCACTTTGAATGGCTGCATCTGTACAAATTGGTTCACAATCCAAAGTGATTCTGTTTTAATCAGTAAGAGGAAAAATGCATCAAGGGATATATATTTTGAAATAGTTCAAGCAGGTAGCTGCGTCAGCTTGCGAAGGCTGCAGAGGAACAAGTAAAGGTTTACTCCATGCTGAAAAGAGAAGAAAGGAAGCATAACGTTTCAGCTGTGGAGCCTTCTTCAGGTGTGAAAAAGACAGGGGGGTCAGCAGAGATTATATAGTTTAGGAGAACAAAAGCCGGGAGTGTAGAGGTGAGAGCAGGGGGGAGGCAGGAGTCAGGTGGCACGAAGTGGAGAGAGGTGTGAAGTCGAAACCTGCAAATGGATAGAGGATTAGAAGGAAACGAGTCTGTCGTTGAGAGAAGGGGGAAGGTGTGAACCTAGTTTCCGGATAATTTTGGTTTCGGATGTCTTTCTGCAATAGGAGTTAAGAAACCCTTCTTTGAGAACGCAGACGGAGAGATCAGTGTGATCATGGCCGTTAGAGGTGAAATGAGAAACTACAGACTTGGTGAAATCTTTTATCCTAACAGCCCTAAGATGTTCTCTGAAGCGGACTACGAGTCTCCTTCCTGTTTCCCCAATGTAGATAGCTGGGCATTTTCTGCAAGAGATGCAGTAAATAAGATTGCTGGAGGTGTCATCAAAGTGATCCGGAATTGTCCTGAAGGGCCTTGAATTAGATATGTATTCGCAGGTGATGCCGCGAGTTCTCTTCATATTTTGAAATGTCCATCATGGACATCAAGTCCAAATTCCAAAATCCCTTTCAAAGTAATATTTATCCCGGCATCATTTCCTAATAATATGCACTTGGCCTCCAATGTTTGTAAAAAATGGCTTGTTATAGAATTTCAGCGGCAAGTGCCCAAAAAATAAAATAAAACCGTAATCTTTAATGAAAGAACAGAAACAATAACCTCAGTTTGTTCACATCAGTTTCTAATGTGGACTGACCTTCCTGTTAGCATTGAGGTTAGAAGCAGGTATCTGCAGGGTGACGTGATACTCTGTCCTCTTCTCCAGCTCCTCTGCAATGAAGCTGGCTTCCTGCACCAGCAGGTTGGCCCTGACAATCTGCTCCCTCAGCTTCCGCAGGCTGCGGGTCAGGACTGCCTCTCTGATGGGCCGGACACAGACATGTTGTCAGAATTATTCCCGAAAAATGTCACAATGACAAAAGCATACCATTAGATGCAAATTTAACAGCACTATCAGGTTTCAAGGAATAATGTTCTACCTTGAAAGCCTTAGTTTTGGGTAGCTGATTTAAGCTAGTGTGACTATGGGAAAAGGCTTCTTGAATGCCTGGGTGCAAAAAACATTTTGGCATTGCCACACTCTGATTCATGATGAGCTATTCATTAGAAGTACCCTACAGAGTGGATATTCATTTAAATTGACTTAATTTATTAACCCTAAATAAAAACAATCAATGTCTCTCTGTAATATTTGCTGCATGTCATTTCTGCAATGAATGAAATAAAAACGGTCCTGGTTTCATTTTACTATTTTTAAACACATCACCGAAACCAATGTACAGACTTTGCCATTCACTCCATTGCAGAGCTTGTACATATACAGTCCTTGCTTACTATTTTCTCTTTGCCAATGTACAATTAAATAATTAGGAAGTGAGTTGAAGCAAAATTGTGTGATGGAGTGGATTGTAAACGCAACAAGATGGGGGATATAGTGAAAGCCCAAGAACACTTCACGAGCAATTGTTTGAAATGTAAAATAAAGCAAGAACTCTGATCAATGGACGTACAAGCCAGCAGAATGTATGAACCTTCAAGACCAGTTTATTCATTGAGCTCACCTCTCCTCGCTCCACTGGCGCAGTTTCTGCTGGGCACTGGGGGACGCAGCTAGGCGCTCCATGCTGCGGTAGTGCTGCTGCTGCTTGTCGGGGGAGAGCCGCCGTCTCAGCTGTTCCAACTCCTGCTCATACATCAGGCGCTGCCTCTCCAGCGCCGAGCGCTTTTCCTCCTCGTGGTGCCGCTCCAGGCTCATCAGGATCGCTTGCATGGGGTCTGGGGGCAGACAGAGAGAGACCCCTCATTATACTTCACATCAAACACCAACACAGCCTGAGAATGCCACGAAAAAGAGCAGCACTAATAAAGCAAAAACTAAGCATAAAATGGAACAGATGTCGGTAGCCAAGATTTGTGCATTATTCAGAGTCTGACTCTCTCAGAGAGAAGACTGTGTAGAAAACTTGAACATTTAAATTTGCAACAGATCATTCTAATACAGGAAACAAGAGACAGTGAAGGACAGCATTAGCTTTCTCTGCTGTACTGAAGTTTAAAGATTTAGAAACTGAAATTGGTACAAAGGAAGTATTAATTTTCCTATCCATGAAAAAAATGTATAACTTAACTTTTTAATTTCATATTCGAGACTATTTGATTTTCTGGCCATGGGGAAATTACCCTTATGTTCTCAGTTCTAAATATAGACGGCTTTTTTGGAATTTTGTGTCAAGTTTGAGTTACTGGAGTTTTAAAATGGCTTTTATTTTTCATACTGTTGTACTGAAAGAAATGCATCTGACTCCAATGTCAATATGTGTGACTATTTAATAAATTACATTTATATAGTACAAGCATTTTTACCAGAAACCTCCAATTTTTTAAATCTTCTCCTCAATTTAAGGATTTTTTTTGCATTCCAATATTAAAAGGCATGGAATATATTTTTCAGTGGTGTTTTGAATGTTGCCTGTTATTTTTCCTTGTGTATTAAACCAGTATTGGCTTTATACAGGAATTTTTTTAAATCTGCAAGTGCTCCAAATAAAAAAAGTTTTTTGATCAAGCGGTGTCACACAAGTTTAACTCCCTTTGCTTTTAACAGAGATCACCAAAAGAGGAAAGGAATGTAGACTGCCAACAAAAACTACTGAGTATAGCTTATAAGGCACTTAGAACAGTGGAAGATGAAAAAGAACCCTGCCGACAGTCTGTCCCCATTCCATTACAGTAAAATAAAGCTTGAAAGCACTTTAAAGGAAAAGTACTCCTTCTCACCGTTGTTACCCAGGGCTTTCATCATCACCTCAGTCTGGGCAAGCTCATAGCTGAAGCTGACCTCACTGGAGACTTCACTGGTCGTATCCCCGTCCCCCTCTAGCTGCTCACTGCTGCCACTGTTCTTCATCACGCCCTCCTCCTCCTCACGCTCCCCCCGTGATCGCCTCTTCGGCAGGTTAATCCTGCAGAGAGAACAGCCTCATCACTCTGTGCGCAGAAAAGTTGTCCAACCACCCAGCTCTTCATTCCACACATAATCGTACTGCGCACTACAAAATGAAGCTTGTATACTGTCAGACAACCACTGTTAACAAAGGCTGCAAGAACTAGATTTGAATTATTGATTTCACTTACTTATTAACATTGTCTAACATTGAAACTTAGATTGTTATTTTCTTATGTCTGTGTGCCACATTAGTAAACAGATCAATGCATCAATAAAATATAATGGGTCAAGGTCTTCGATTATCAAGTTTTTCCTATTTTTTTGCTTTCTTTCTTTTGTGTGAGGTGCTGTTTGGGATTTTGTGGTTTATTAATGTTTCTGTTCTAAGAAGTGAATAAAAAACAAGTGTCAGACACATTACACATAATATCTTTCAAAGTAAATTAGAAACACTGCCGCAGAAAAGAATCAAGTGAAATGTACACACTCTTCTTAAACTGATAGAATCAACATGACATGAATTGAGCCTGTATGTTTAAAAAGGAGTGATTAACCTAGGACCATCTTGTTTAACTTCGAAATTAGCTTTTTTCTTCAGGCTTCCCCTGAAAAGTGGAAGAGCAGTGCTGACCTGAAGAAGTGGTTATTCCCCCAGAGAATCCGATCACCATGGTAGAGCTGCACTGGGCTGCTCACTGCAGACCCATTCACACAGGTCCTACAGGATCACAAAGGGGGAAACCTGTCAACACTCAGGGTTAGCTTGCACATGAATCAAGACAAACTTGTTAAACCATGAATCAGAATTGGCTCCTTAGCTCTTACTGTCCTAGGCCCTTTTAGCCAATGTCCGCCTGGAATTTCCTCCCCTTAAACATTTTGTTACTGTATATCTCTGTAGCAGAACATAGCAGGAGCCTGGTTCAGGTCTTAAATTGAAGCTAACCCCATTGGCTTTGAGTGTGAACAGTCAAATTTTTTTTTTCTTAATGTGTCCACTCAACAGACAAACATATGAAAAAAAACAAAACAGCAGACGAAAAAATTGTTTTGGTCTTCAGGGGTCAGAATTTTCACTTCTAGCCTGTCAGGTACTGTAGCTTGGTTAAAAATTTGGGACAAATTGATCAATTTGAAAAAATTCTACATAATGTTTTGTGAAGACTGGACCTGGAATGAAATTTCTCACATAACAAAAATAAATTATAAAAATTATTGAAAGCAACAACAATAAATTACCATTGCTATAAAAACCTTAAGACACTGCTAGAGAGCCTTTTTCTGCTGTTAGGCATTGAAAAAAAAAAACCTCAGAGTTGCCTTCTGGTGTGAAAAAAAAGGACCACTGATAAGAAACTGATTACCCCTTCTGAGTCAATGATTGACAGCTCACACAGGACTACAGGGAACATTAAGAGGTCAACCCTATAACAACTGAGCTGGGAGATGCTGCTATAGTACCGGGAGTTGCGATGTGGGGTCAGGATGACCTGTCCTTCAGCAGTAATGTCAATGACGCAGTGTTCTGCCTGGATCCCCATTCCACACAGCTGGATGTCCTGGGAATCTGCAGCCCCCACCAGAGTATGGTCCTAAAAGATCATACAGCATCAGAACCCTCTTTTTAGAATCATCGGCAGGCCTTTATTGACAATAATTTGCAATCATTCTCCTTACTTTTAAATTCTCCACAAAAACAGCACATTGCAACTCTGGCCCACCCACCACATGCAAATCCTAAGCCTGGTATGCATTGATTACTTTCAATTCACTGCACAAGATAAGCTTGAAGAAAAGAGAGCTGTCAATGTGACATTTAGAATTTTTTAAGTTTTGATTTAATCAAAGTTGAAAATGCCATGTTTATTTAAGACATTCATTATCACTTTTGGTCTCTCACGGCCCTTGTCCTGACCTTTAGTTTCAAGCTAGAGACATATAGACTTCTTTTATAATGTCACACTAGGAAGACTGGATACAATAAACGCAAAGCAATTTCTTCATTAAGAAGGACTGATAAGAGACAAAATGCAAAGCAGCTCTTGTTTTGCTACCTTTAGATTACATTGCTTAGAATGGCCATTAGAGGTCAACTTATGATTCCAGAAATTCCCCAAAAGCACCACTTAGACATTAATTCCCTATTTGCTAATGCATCTATCCATATTCTAAATTTTAACTTTCACAGCAATACAAAAAAAAACTGCCTTTCTCATAAAATCTGGAAGGGTAAAGCAGAGAGGATAATATGAATATTTCAAATCCTGTCTCTCCATTCAACACAAGGAGGTATCCTGGCTTAAAAATGCCATACTTCCACTGATGCCATTAAGCTTATGTTCTTATTTTTAATTATACACACACTCAAATTACAGTAGCGAGCCTTTTCCTTCTCAGTTTGCAGCAACACCCCCATGTAACCACATAAGGGGAATGAGGAATTCAAACAATTCAATTGTGACTTACTACCTGCTCCACAGCAACCAACAGGAGGGTCTAGAGCTGACTGGAGGAGCGCATGTCACTTACAGACATTGCCACAAACCTGTGGTCACCCAGAAAGTTACAGGGGTATTGTTTTACAGGCTCCCAAGAATGTCCTGACCAATTAATCCCAACAATCTTACATCTTGTATGCCTGGAAAATCCTGCTCTGCTAGTCACATGACCAGCCTTGAACTTGAGAAGTCTGGATCACAGAGCACAAGCTACACCCAAATCTTTACCAGTTGAGTAATTCAAACATCACAGTTTGTTTCTTAATTGAAAATGTACTTATCATCTACTATAAAACTAACCCAACATGACTGAACTCACTATTGTAACATACAGTAACTACATGTTGAAAATTATAGAATGTTTTAAAAGAACACTTTCTAAATACCTTGAGCAATGTGATCAATAAGACTACTTTTTTTAAATTAATTTGTTGATTAAAAACAAAAAGAACCTCTGGCCTCCAAGGACCAATGATCCTTTATGTGACCAAATTACTTGCTTAATTGATTGATAACATTCAATTGTCTTTCAATCCAGACAAACTGGATTAGAGATCTCCAGAAGTAATTAGTGAATCCTGCTCCAGGGCATTTTGTATTCTAAAAGGAACTGCTGAGAATACCTTCATGCATTGATAGGCAGATCTACATTTTAAAGTCTGAGAAACAGAGGGTGATATTAAGTGTGCACAGCACAGTTAAAAGGGAATCTTGCCAAATCTACCTAGCATTTATTTTAATATTATAAGGGAACTAATGCTTTTTTGACAGAGGCAACAATTCTGAAGCTTGTGTTATAATTCTTCTCACACTTCAATTTCACATTACATTAATGCCCACATTACAGCACTAAAATAATTGATCAGGGAAATTCTACATAACTCTATCTCTGAATTAACTATACAAATCGTCACTAGCAGAAAGAATCATGTTGAATGCATTTGATAGTGACCAGACCTTCAAGTAGTAGACCAGAAGCTCATTGAGAGCTGGGTCTGCATTCAGGTTGACGAGGAAACACTTGTCCTCTCCCACTCGAATCCCAGAGGACTGCAGGGAGATTCCCAGGCTCTCCAGCTGCTTCTGACGCTCCTGAAAAGTACATGACTCCATTGTCACATGAAGAGCAAAGTGCATTTCTCCATACAGAACTGGTGTAGTAAATGGAGGCCACAGCATGCAAGTTTGCTAGAGACCCCCAGAGATCAACGATTACAGCATATTGAGACTGAACAGTCCACAGAGTAATCACGACATTGTAATTTTAACAAATACATTATAAATGATAAATCATTAAATATTTCAAATATTGTGATCTTTAGTTTTCATAGTGAAACATACATCGTCTTATTTTGAGAGAAAAATACTATTGAGAATGTCCAGAAAAGCACATTATTAATAGTAAAATATGAACTACTTTTGTTAATTTTAATGTATTTTATTTATAGTTTAGGTTTTATCAGTTTGCAGCTCAGGATCCTCTTTGTAGCTGGGAGATTACCGGATGGCTCCCTGTGGAATGTCAGGAGATCTGGAAAGAGCTGACCATCAAGGCTCTGGGAAAGACATTACTTCCCACCAACCTGTGCAATTGCTTCTGTCTTGCGCAATTTCTCCTCCCAGGTTACGGTCATCTCTTGGATCAGTTTCTCTGACTCCTCTAGGCGGTCCTTCAGCTCGGGGGCCTTCATTGACTGTAAAAGAGACAAAATTGGAAAAACTTATAAAACAGCATATGAGATGATTGAATTTCTCCATGATTAAGGACTGTTGCATGCACCCTGACAGCTAATCTTAAAAAAAACAAACTTGAAAAAGCCTTTTAAAATCTCAGGAATTACAGCGACAACCGAGTTGAAAAATAAGATCAGAATGAATACTTCAGACTTGTTCATGAAGAATGACTACGCTAAGTGTTACATCGGCTAACTGCTTTAAATTCAGTAGTTTCTTGTGCCCCTCCACAAAAAACCTAAATTCCATAAATGGTAGGTGAAGTAGAAAAACTATTTTAAAATGGTTTGCTGTATAGGATGGCTGCAACTTTATTTCCAAAATTCCAGCTCAAACCACATTACTGATAGTTGACAGATTTCATCAGCACCTATAACTAATTTAGATCTGCATCGGAAACTATGCCCTCAAAATCAAGAGTTCTGGTTTCAAAATCAGATGTGCTGGTGTCAGAATGTAAGCAACATACCTCAGAAATATAGAATGATACTAAACCATAAAGTCTATATTAAAATACTCATTTTGTACTACAGAAATGTTTTGCTGCCTCCTCCGTCCTATTTTATGGAACCCCCAATTCTTGGTGTTTGACCTTGTTGTCTGCTGGAGAGCAATCTGAGCCCATCACAGAGTGTTTAGATAAACCATGATCCACACAAACCTCAGCCTGAGTGAGCTGCTCCCGTAGTTTCTCCACCTCCTCGCGCAGCTCCCGGATAATCCTGGCGTTGGGGTCCTCATTAATGACCGCGTGATTGACGATGCTCTTGGCACGATCGGCGTAGCGCAATGTCGACAGCGTCTCGTCGTAATTATCAGCTGCAGGACTGACCGTTGCCACCATTGCAGTCCTGCTGTTCCCACCCAAACTGTCCTAGAGGACAGAGAGGCACCGAAACTGTCACTACCATTAAAGAGCAAACAGCTCTACAGCGTATTAGACATTTTCTGAATCCTATAACTTGCTATGTAAATTCTGCACTCATTTTGCAGTTATCCATAGATATGATAAAATATACTAAATCTCTTTTGATAGCATCCTAAAATCTTCAGAGCAGTCTCTTTTTAGACCCTTGTAAGATTAATTGTGCAGCATTTTCTTCAGGATTCTAAGATCCAGCATTCACCTGTCATGTATGATAATAATAATTGCTTACACTTATATAGCGCTTTTCTGGACACTCCACTCAAGGTAATGGGGACTCCCCTCCACCACCACCAATCTGGAGCATCCACCTGGATGATGCGACGGCAGCCATAGTGCGCCAGAACGCTCACCACACATCAGCTATCAGTGTGGAGGAGAGCAGAGTAATGTAGCCAATTCATAGAGGGGGATTATTAGGAGGCCATGATTGGTAAGGGCCAAAGGAAAATTTGGCCAGGACATGGGGTTACACCCCCCTACTCTTTTCGAGAAACGCCCTGGGATTTTTAATGACCACAGAGAGTCAGGACCTCGGTTTTATGTCTCATCTGAAGGACGGCGCCTGTTTACAGTATAGTGTCCCCATCACTATACTGGGGCATTAGGACCCACATGGACCGCAGGGTGAGCGCCCCCTGCTGGCCCCACTAACACCTCTTCCAGCAGCAACCTTAGTTTTTCCCAAGAGGTCTCCCATCCAGGTACTGACCAGGCTCATACCTGCTTAGCTTCAGTGGGTTGCCAGTTTTGAGTTGCAGGGTGATATGGCTGCTGGCTATGATGATATACCAGAGTCCATGCTAATCTATGTGCTTATGAATGACATATGAAATTTAACACATCCACAATCACCCTGTCTTTTCATTTTATTCAGAATATTTGCACAGCATTTCATATGAAAGCTGATGATTTTGTTTGGTATGTCAGATGTTGGTCATCTGACTACCTGAGCCTCACAGAAGAGCATTAAACTACAGACATTCACTTTAGTTTTTTACTGTTCCAGTCCTTTATCAATTATGATATTGCCATCTAACAAAGGTATCTTATTCTTTCTAATGCACTCAAACAACTATCTGCATCATGATATACAGTATATGGACACTGCAATCACACAGTAGGGTCACACAATGTTGTCAGCATACTCCTTTATTCCAGCAAATGATGCACCTTGTCCAATATGACATCTGAGTTTCTAAGAATGGCAAGAACAAAGCTGAGATATGCAAGCTCCTTACTCAGGAGAATCATATCCAAAAAGATAAATCAAAAGATAAAAGTCTGAATACCCCAAAAATAATTTTTCAGATCCAGGACATCAGCAGTGACTCATAACTTGACATTTTTCTAGCGCCACCCTTAAGAACCATAGAAAAAGAACCCAGATCCCTACAACCAAGACCTCCAACTAGTACACCTCGCAAAGGTATGGAAGAGCTGAGGCTCTTCTCAACCCCCTTAAGACCACTGAACCAGAATCCAAAGGCCATAGTGGATTTAAATGTTCAGTGACACAGGTACTGTAGGTGTTGTAGATTCTGCCAAACAAAATGGATACATCTGCTATCACTTCATTTGTGAGAGGCTTTTCTGATGTTATAAGGTAAGCATTTCATCACAAAAGACTGCAGATGATACTGTCAAATGTCATACCCTAGATATAGTTAAACATAAAATAACTAATTTGCAAAAACACTCAGCATTCATTTTGTGATTCAGGAATTCTCAAACATAGTATTCAATCTCTTGAGCGATGGTGCCAAGCCAATGACAATTATTATGGCTAACTTTTTTTTTTGTACATGACATTATGATTAGGAATCAGTGCTCTTTAACAAAGATTATACTGCTGCTGGCACTGCCTTGCTGTGACTGGCCTTGACAAAGTGCCTCACATTCTGTAAAAGCTTAAGACTGTTTTACACTGGCCACTTCATCAAAGAAACAAATTGATAGATTAATTAACTACAAACTGCATAATTTGCTACAGTATTTACAAATTTAGCAGTGGGTAATTAATTACAGTAAAGCTCCAGTTGGAATCAAATTTTGGAAATATTTACAAGAGCTCCAATCCAGAAAACTCTGGGTGGATTTCAAAGGTGCATTCCATTTGTTAGATTTCTTTTACAAATAACCTGCACCATTGCTATTAAATCCATAAAAGTCCTGTGTACTATTCAAATATGCATCACTGCAGAGAATAATCTATCATTTTAGCAACAGAAGAATCAAAACTGAAGTAAAAGGATATGCAAAAAACAGTTCCCCAAATAGTTTAAATGAACTGAATAGTGCTATGCTAGATTTCCTAAATTAACAAATACAGGATTAAGAATGTCAAATACAGGATTAGTGACAATTAATTTTCTTGACAACAAAAGATGTAAACCAGAAATGCTTTGGAAAATAGTGTTGTAGATTGCTTTAAAAAATACATGAATTTTTTCAAGAAACACAAAACACATCATCAGAATGCTCAGAATTGATTCCTCACTATCTGATAATCAGTGATTATGAATGCCTGTGCAGAAGTGAGTATTCTTCTGGGGTGCCTCAGAAATAACAGTCCTACAGAAGGAGGTGCTCACCTTCAGCAGCCAGGTCAGCACAGAGTCTCGGTATGGCACAAACTTGTTCTTGTTTTTTCCAGCTCCCTGGTCAGCCAGGGCAGAGATGACGAGCCCCAGTGTGGTCAGAGATCTAAGGATTATCAGTCAAATAACCAGGTTTTACAGCCAACGTAATACAAGGCAGTTTAGCTGGCTCAAAATTTTAAAATATTCCAACGACCCATTTTAACTGATTTCACAAAGCATTAAGGCAAACAAGACAGCTTTTAGGAAAACGTTACGGTTAAAAATTACATCACATCTGTCAAGAAAATACCCAAACAGGAGAAGAGCATAGAGAAACATGCCAGAGATGCATTTAGACCTCACCTTTTAAATCCCCTATAGAAAGTAAATGAACCCCCTTTCAAATCCACATATCCTTGAAGTAACCCCAAGTGCAGGTAACTTCTAGCTGGACCAACTGGTGACCAGTTCTGCAGTGTCCCAAGAACACAGAGACGCTAGACTCACTTATTAATGTTGCTGCCTTCCTTCAGCCTCTCTCCTGCTGCTCCAGTTTTGGCGGCCCGTTCACTGCCTGCCAGATCCACCAGGCTTAGTTTGCTCACTTTCTCCCCACATGTCTGGAATATAAAAGTGGAAATACTAACTTCAAAAGTCTTAGCAGCAAAAACTGCCTTCCTATATTGCTTAAAAAACAAACAAACAAACAACAATGTATGGTATTGTTTAAAAGACAGACAAATATGTAAAATGTCTCCTCTCTAGACGACTGAAGTAAAAGGATTTGTCATTTATGACACAATTCTAGGAGAGTGAAGAATGAGTGCAACTTTAAAAATCCCCTCTGCACTGGCCTTAATTTTCTCAGGTGAGTGTACAAGTGATCTCAGTGAATTCACACTATTCACCATCTCTTTCTGAAGATACAGGTATTTGCATATTCAAAGACCAGTCAAAACTAGACCAAAGAAAGAAAGCAACGTGATATAAAAATAGGGGAGATAAAAATGTAAACAATCCTAACATTTTTGAATAGTGATTAGAAAGAATTAACTACATCTTTCAACACAAACTTTAAGAGGCAAAAGTGTTACAAACAATATTTCCACTTTATCCAAACCTCAAGTTTTGGCTTTACTTCCCATAAACAATTCCTATCACTGGCACTTCTTAAGGAATCAAAATTATTATGCATTGTATATTAATGCACTAAAATTATTTTTGCCAACTGTAGAAAATGTCATTTATGACACAAATTTGCTGTGTGCAATATTATACTTAGATTACAGTATAACAGCTATAAAACATTGAAGCATGACAGTACAATGTGTAAACCCTTGTTATATGTTTTTGTTCCTACATCATAAGAGGTATGAAGGGATACATTGTGAGACTTCTATTCCATTATTAGGTTTCTCTTTGTGGTACAACTCATGGTACATGCCAACTACATTTTCTTGACCAGTCTAAATTTAAAGTATTTTCCTTCCTTTACAAAACAGCAATACTGTCCAGACTATTTTTTTAGATGGGTGTCCCTAAGAAGGTTTAAAGACAAAAAGGTACAGAAAATGTAGAAGAGTGAGAAACAAGCCCTGATGTCCAACTAACCGTAAAAGAGTGGTTAGCCTTGGCAAAGGAGGCATGAAAAAGGTGCTTTTATCATTTGAAGCAAATTGTAATGTTACAATATAGTAATCTTGCAGCTAATTGAAAATATGATGATGGACTGTGGTACATGAGAGGTTAAACCTCATGAGACATTTCACCTTGAATAGACTTTCCAGCACTTATATTTGCCAATGAATGCACAACGATCTCAAGAGTGTATCAGGTACAGAGGTACACAAAGCTTTGTTTTATAGGACTAAATAAATTCTTAAACCTGTACAAACATGCTTAAAGTGCTCTGAAGCCCTGCAATAAACTCAACATTTCACACACGCTGAAGTTCAACCGCAACAGTGCTGCACTGTGCTGTACTTCAAACACAACTGAGTGTAGGTTACAGTAAACCAGGTTCTACTTCTGTTTATTAATTTCATTATTTCAGCAATTTCAAAGTTACGTGTCAGAAAAAAAGCTAAGTAAATGATAAGAAGTATCGCCATCAAGGAACTTGAGGGTAGCAAGCACCACAAGAGCTTTAGCAGTCATTCTGACAATCATGGGCATTATGTTAAGCTTTAAACAAATCCGTCTTTGTTCAGGAGACATATGGGTTAGTTGTAAAACTGGGGCTCTTGATGCATACTAATAATTTAGAACTTTTAATAAGTATGATGAGCATTTTTGGCACAAAAAAAGAAAAACATTGAAATTCACTATTAAGAAAATACAGAAGTTGCATTGCTACTGAAAGAGAAATTAGACACTAGAAAGTAGCTGTGTGGGAGAAAGGGCAGATTAAAGTCCTATCTGAAAACAATAGCCTCCCTTGTTGAGTCAGACTCTCTTGGTGACTAGTATAGGATAGAGTTTCACAGAGCAAAGGAGGATGCAGATTGCCTCTCCGACTCTCAAATTATGCAGTCAAGGACAATGTTCTACAAAATCTAGCACCCCAAGTACATACTAGACTGATGAAGCTTAATTCTAATCATAATTCTAAAGACTATTTTGTACAGAAATTAGTTTACAATAACATGTTTAGATTGTTTAATTCCCCTTCTTATATGCAAGGCCACACAATATTATAAATATAGGGCTATAACGCGGATTTTGAAAAAGGATCAAAGCACTTTATATAAAGTCAGCTGGGACTTCATCTTGCTCTGAAGTAAAGCAGTCACCTTTATATTCCATAAGGTCCACTATATAGCAGATCAGGTGGAGAAATGAGAAGTTGTTTCATCAATGGAGTAAAGGGGGAACGTTAACTCCTACTTTTGCAATGATATGCAACAATTCTAATTTTTTCCCATAACACAGCTGTCACGCCACTCTGTTTTCAAGAAAATAAAGAAGACATTGATTGTTACAGATTTTCACTTTAGCAAAGTTTTATTTTGGTAACTCGCCAATAGTTATGCAATTTGGTGTAGTAAAATGCAAACCACCATGGATAAAAGTTGTAAATGAACAGAAAACTGAAAATGTTACCCATGTCACAAAATGACATAATAGAAATAATTTTATTTGTATAATTCTTTGTATTATTTTCTTCCTTTGAACAAAAGGCTGCATTGTCAGGAACCTTAGTAGAATTCTTAAACTTACAAGAGTATATACT